>NC_068988.1:19081988-19085189 GCF_001194135.2 Octopus bimaculoides | reverse complement strand
TAGGGAAAATAACCAATTTTCAAGAACTCATCAATTTAATTTTTTATAAATTGATTTTAATTGAGTTTTTTACCTGTAATTTTGGATTTTGTCCCTAATAATATTATTATATATATATATATATATATATATGGTAGTTAATACGATGATACCGAATTACATCCGAACAGACTTATTTATAAATCATATAGGTTTCAACTTTTGGCGCAAGGCCAGCAATTTCGGGGTAGGGGCTATGTCGATTACATTGATCCCAGTACTCAACTGCTATTTATTGCATTGACCTCGAAAGGATGACGGGTAAAGTCGATCTTGGTGGAAATTGAAATCAGAACATAAAGACAGACGAAATCCCGCTAAACATTTTGTCCAGCGCGCTAACATATATGCCAGCTTACCGCCTTAAGATTTATACATCATATTAATATTACATGAGACCACAAATTCGGTCACAGTTTTGGTAATCGTGGTCGTGTATCATGAAATCATTAATGTTGAATATTGTCATAAAGACACAAGAGTTGTTTATTACTGTCACAAGAATACAATACACAATACACATGTGATCACATAGAAGGCTATCATTCATTCGCATACATCCTCTCTCTCCCTCTTTCTCTCTCTCTCTCTACCTCTTTCTCTCTCAAAAAGTGAATTCCTGTTAAAAGTGGTAGCAAAAAATATTGTACATATTTTCATCAGTTGAAGAAGGAGAATGGCAAAGTTGATAGTCATGTAATTTGAGCTCTGAATGTAAAAAACCGAAATTAAATCTCGCAAATCATTTTGCTGCCTTCGTTAATGAATCTTCTTACTCGTTACATGGACACAATTTGGTGATTAGGGACAGCTGACAATAATGAACTCTGAACTCGTACTGTATTTGTTTTATCGACTTCGGAAGAAAGAGAAGCAAAGTTTGACGTTGACGAGATTTGAACTCAGAACATAAAGAGGTGCATGGCAATCCATCACGGTCCAATTATAAAAAGTGTTGCAGAATTGGTACAATCTTGCAGTATTCATTCCGGCTCTTTACGTTCTGAGTTCAAATCCCACCGAGAACACCTTCGACCATTCTCCTTGCAACAAAGGCCGATAAAATAATGCATCAAGTACTGCGGCCGATGGTATTGACTGAATCTTCTTTCCAAAATTGCTGACTTTATGCCTACATTAAAAATCTTTAGTGTGGCTCTGCAGAATCGGTAATATGGCGAAGAAAATGAACTGTAATTGTATAATAGCAACAGGGCATTTTTTTCAAATTTTCTAATCCTTTTCATTCTTAAATTACTTTTATATCTGTACAATGAATATTTAATAGTTTTTTAGAGAATACTTTGTTAAGTATCTCTGTATATTCTTAACGAGGCATCATCCAGTCAAGCTGATTGCTAGGTCCAGCCTGACTAACTCTCTCCATCCATCCTGATCTACCATTAGTGTTTTTAGGTCTTCAACTTGACATCCAACATCTTCTGCAAGCTGTTGTATATACGTCTTCCGTGGTCTTCCAACTGCTGTGGTACCCTGATTTGGTGTCCACAGCAACACATTGCTCACAAGTTCTTTACTTCTCCAGCTGTGGCCAGCAAACGTCAATCTCCGCTCTTGGATGGTTGATGAGAGAGTTGGTACATTCCCATATAACCGTTGTTTTATTAGGTATTCCCTCCAAGAGATATTGAGCACTGCATGTAACATTCTGGTGTATTTATGTATTTATTTATTTATAGCCCACAGGGGGCTAAACATAGAGGGGACAAACAAGGACAGACAAAGGGATTAAGTCGATTACATCGACCCCAGTGCGTAACTGGTACTTATTTTATCGGCCCCGAAAGGATGAAAGGCAAAGTCAACCTCGGCGGAATTAGGCACCGTACAGCATGCACTTGAGTCTCTTGGTGAGAGTCCAAGCACAGATTCAACAACTGCTCTGAACTTTCTCTTCAATTTATCTGGCAGAGTTGACTTCCATATTTGTTCTAAGACTACATTGTTCTAAGATCTCTGTATAAATGCTGAGAAATTTTCAATTGGGTCAAACGCTACTGAACAGTCCTCAAATCTACTCTCACTCGAAATATGAACATGCTATGTTATTGGGAGATTAAGATACGTTATTATGATGAAGGTTAGGAGAAAAATATCAATAAAACCTACTAATTTTCTTCCGCAGCACTAGGCTTTATACACACACGCACACACACAAAATACACACACACAACACACAGACACATACATTCACACACATATATATATATAGTATATGTATATGCTTTTATTTTTGTTAATAAAGGGATAATTGGAGGTTTGGTAAATTACCTAAGGTCCTCTGTACTGATTGACACCGGCAAGTTGAAAAGCAAAGCCGATGTGAATGAGAGATTAGAAGCACAACATGCCAAAAACGGAGTTCCCTTGTGAATAAGTCGAGAAAATTGAAGAAGGTTCGTTAAGTGACTGACGAATTGTTTGTTGTTTAGCCCTAGGTCAGTACTGATCGAGTCGAGCAGAGCTATGATCAAAAACATTCCAGCCGTGTCCATTCTATCTTTTTAAGTATATATTTCGAAAATGTGACAGTTTTTATTAAGTTATTTTTTTTCGTTTATCTTTTTTGTCTTGCTTGCTTTTGTTTTTGTTTTTAGTTTTTTCTTTGCTTTCTGTTTTTTTTTTTGCGGGGTTTTTTGTTTGTTTTTTTAAGGTGGTAGGTTGTGATTTCAAGGAGATTTTTTTTTTTCTATGCTATATCTAGCAAATCGATTGAACCCCGTAGAGGCAGTCTCCCAAAGTTCAGTGTTACTCATGAATGGGGATGGCAGTTCCTTCTTCTCGGGAGAATGAGGACTAGGGGGCTACGAGAATTGAAACGGGGTCAGACAAATTGCCATCTTTATCATAATTAAAATAGTTCCTGACATTTTTTTTTCTGACTTGCCCAACTCCGTTACCGAAGAAAGAAGAATAATATGGAATGGAAGCAAATTGTATATTGTCTTATCATTATTAAAAAGGAGGTGACAAAAAATTTTACTAATATTTTAGTGTGTAGGGGTTGGAGAGCTGGTATTTATTTGTCAGTTGGCTCCAGTTGGCTCCTGGAGTGCGGTGAAGGAGGGATTTGGTGGTGGTGGTGGGCGTAAAAAAACGAAGTGCGAGAATCTAAAAATTGTGTCAATGACTGAGACTGAA
>NC_068988.1:19072289-19074789 GCF_001194135.2 Octopus bimaculoides | reverse complement strand
CTTACGATTATATTACTAAATATGTGTTTATCATCTAACATGGAAAAGTATGATTTGAGGACGATTTGACTACTATTTTGTAGTTCGAATAACCATGTTAATATTCTTGCGTTGATTCATTATTCTTATTTAGCCTAAGTTGACGTTGATCCAAGAAACCTCTAATACGAAGCAGCCGAGCCATGATCATTTCATCTTCATTGCAGGCAGAGTAGCTTGGACTATATTATTTAAAGTGGTCTTTCATTTTGCTTTATGACGAGTAGAGTATCATTTGAGGAGCCCCCTGGTTTTCTGAGAGGCAGAAATGAAATGGCTACTTTTGAACCTTTGAGTTCAAATTCAAAAAGTTAAAGACTTTAGATATTTTATTTTAGAGTGGATCTGTTAAGTTAACTAAAGAGATTAAGTATCTCATCAACTTTGATTGTCTGACGTCTATCCAAGAATATATTTATCTCATCATTTTTACGTTACTATCAACTAAATAAGGAATGGCTTTCAAACATTCATTTGGGAGTAGAATATATATTTTTTATACTGACATATGAAAGGGTGTTACATTGAGATAGCCCTAATAATGTGTGAAATACTGGGGAAAATACTATTTTCTTTTATTCCCAGCCTCAAGTAATATTTGTTTAGAAGAATTCAGTTTATTGATTTTTCGTTAACTGAACATACGACTGTGAATCATATCAGAGAAAATGTAAGGGATAAAAAAGACTACAAGATTAAAAAATAAACACCAACGATCCACAAACGGATCTCAAATTATTGAATGATCCAGATATAATTAGTTTAGTCAGAGAGAGAAAAATGTTATTAGTGCAATTAGGCAGTAAAAATGTGTGAACACGAAATATTGATTTTAGGGAGGAAAAAAGAAAGGTTGTGAGGAGAAAGTTTTCTTATAAAATTAAGGCAATGAAGAATATTTGTAATTTCAAAGAAGAAAAGTAGAACTACTGACGTTTTAGACCTAGAGTAGAAGAAGAACCAATAAACGAGTTAGAAGTATGTAAGAGAAAAATATCAAAACGTAGAATAGTTTGAGTTATCCTAATTTCCTGACGGCCATTTTCATACTAACAATATACGAATCTGTGATTGATTTTATTCAGTGTCAAGTTTAGTAAAAGCAATAACTAGAATAAGTGTTGTTGTTGCTGCTGCTGCAGCTGCTTCTGCTGCTGCTGCTGCTGCTGCTGCTGCTGTTGCTGTTGTTGTTGTTGCTGTTTTAGCCCTCGGTTTGTTCTGTTCGTGCTGAGATATGACAAAAAGCGAAATCAGTAATTTTGCTTCATTTTATTTGTCTATATTTTGTAAGAAGCATTTGTACGGCCACTTTATACAATATGCCCTTCTATTGTTTTACGATCATTTAAAGATATTACTGCTATTTCTAGTAATAGTTATTGATTAAACAACATTCTAGCAGCTATGATAATATCCATATCGGTAGACAAAATGCACGAGATGCCTTTTCTCTTTAAAACAATCACTGCAATTAGTAGCGATGAAAATCTTAATAAACTATATATAGTCGTCCACTTCAGCCCACTACTGAGAAATGGGAGGTAAACGGAGACAGTCAGTGCTTTATTCGATGTATCAGAGAATTTATTAGAGATGAAAAGAAAAAGAAATTGGGAAGGAGGAAGTTTAGAATGAGGTAATTAGATGAGACTTCTAAAAGTTAGTCATTAGAGAAAATCTGGTGATTAGATGAGACAGTGGCTGACGTTTCAGAACACACCTACAAGACAAAATTTATAATAAATCAGGTGTAATAATGACGTTGATGGAGAAGGAATAGAGTGCGGCAGTGATACGATAGCAATGACGAAGACGAAATGAGAACGGCGACGAGAATGGTGATGAAGTTTATGACGAAGACACGTCGGAAATGCGAGATAATGGCGACGACAGAAAATATTTCTAATGGTTTACGTTGACGACAGTGCTGGCGATAAAAACGATCCTAATGACAAGAACGAAGAAAATTATCTTCTTTTTTTTTTTGATGATGATAATGAACAAGCATGACGTCAATAATGATGGCTGTGTTGGTAATGAGTGGTCGTAGAGGCAACGAATATATTGATGATGATGATGAGGAGGAGGATGATGATGATGATGATGATGATGATGGTGATGATGATGATGAGAAGAAGAAGAAGAAAGGGAGGTGAAGGCTACTTCTGTACATCATCCACTTCATCATCATCGATCTATAGAATCCGAATGACCTTGTTGTCTCGCAATGATAGTCAGACATTGCCCGTAATATACAGCAGGTCTCTATGTGTAGCAGGAGATCTTAGCTTTTTTTTTTTCGTGGATACCTATCTCCACTCTCAGCCAACATTAGACGATATTTTGAAAATCATCCCAAATTTTAAAAACCAACTTGGAGGATATCTAACACACACACACACACACACACACACACACACACACACACACACACACACACACACACACACACACACACACA
>NC_068988.1:19069464-19071299 GCF_001194135.2 Octopus bimaculoides | reverse complement strand
ATATATATATATATATATATACACGCACACACACACACGCATACGTATAATAATGCGCATATATAATTAGAACGTGAGCGTCGTTCGCTCAGGGATTTTGTGGCAGCGATCATGTCTCCCCCTATATACCTTGTGTGTAAAAACACCTGAGCGCGAAGTGTTTGTGTGCATACATAAATGTGGGAGTGTATGTATGTGTGTTAACATAAATTCTCATACGCTTTTGTGCGTGTGTATATGTGTATATACAATGATAAGCCTTCACCTTATGTTCAACACAGAAAATAGTTTTATATTAGGGTATTGTTTATTTTTTACTTATTTCCCTCATTTAGACTGCGGCCATGCAAGGGCAAGGTATAAATTCCGTAACGGAAGAAAACGGGCATTAGTACGCGTGGGGTTTATTTGCCACGTTACAGCATTCTGATGCGTAGGTTTATACATCACGTTACGGAGTTTATATGCTTTAATATTAAAATAATTTCTATAGCGAATATACGATGAAGACATATTTCTATTTTCAAGATTTCAATCGCCACCTAATTCATGCAGAATTTGCATTCTGCGTGAATAGTGTGTATCTATACTATAAAAGGCATCTATACTATAAAAGGCATCTATACTATAAAAGGCAAATTTTCTCTGTGTGTGTGTATGTTTAAAATTCATACATTTACACAATTCCAAATTTCTTCGATTAAACAATCGCAATTAATATTCTAAATGCAATTTGTTAGGTCACTGCGTCATTTTTTCACTCCAAAAATTTCCTAATAACGAATGTAATCCATAAAACTACACGAGTAAACATTTTCTCCCTAATAAAATCTAATTTCCTCTTTATAATACAAATCCTTTCAACTCCTACTTTCTCTTTACGAACCTTTAAGAAAACTTCAACAACAAATACAAAAAGAAAGGAAGGAGAAGAAGAAAAAAACTATTTCAGTATCAAATCACATTTCGATACTGTAATGACAGACAAACGAAGGAGGAGGGAGAGTCAAATAAACAGACACACTGACAATCATACGTAAATACACACATATATATGTACCTATGGTTACCAATGACCTCATTCTAATTGGCGGGAATTATAAGTTTACTTTCCATTTCTAACACCGTCCTTCACCATCGAGACATCTTTCTCAAATACGATCAACAAACATTTATTCCCTACAAACTGTGAGTTTTTTTTGGAAAATCTTTTCGTAAATCTTTACCTACCTAACCCTAACAAACCCTAACCCTAACACTGTAGTGAAAATCGTACGGGTGTTAATCTGAAAATTTAACAATCTTTTTTAAAACACTTTTACTTACTAACATCTTTTTTATTTAGTGTGTGTGTTGCCCACATATATATACACTTAAGACTTAGTTGTGGGTTGGGAGTTTGATCAGCAGAGGTCATTATTATTAGGCATGACTACAGAGTTGTACCCCCCAGACTTTGGAAGGTCATAACTTTCAGAAAAATGAATATTTTTTCATGAAATTTTCTCTGCAACAGACTGCAGCAATTCACCACATTCCAGAAGCTGCTTTGAACATAATGCAAAACGGTGCATCATCATCTACTGCCCAATCTGATAGAATTCTGGCAGAACTGTGTAGCAACAGATCGCCAGCAATTGCTTCATCAGAAATTGCCGTCCTACCTCCTGCGAAAAGGAATTACCCTGCTGTGTATAATCAAGGCCGCGCAAAAAGTTGTTTTGCACAAGCATTTGTATAGCCAATTAGACGGATGAAATTTACGTACACTTAATAATGTTACACAAAACAGCCTTCACACTTTCCCTATTAATTTCGTCTTTTGAATTATGAAC
>NC_068988.1:19066488-19069350 GCF_001194135.2 Octopus bimaculoides | reverse complement strand
ATATATATATATATATATATATATACATGCATATACAATCCACATACAGACATGCGTACATTCATTCATACATATAAATATACATACGTACGTACACACATACATACGTACATACACACATAGATACATACATACATACATACATACATATATACTGTTGTGTCGACGCCCCCAGGCGAAGAAGAAGCATCTCCCAAGACATATAAATAGAGGTAGTCTAACCGTGTTAGAGTGTTGAGTGAGCGTTGAGTAGCAGTTGTGTAGCGGTTGAGTAGAGATCATCCGAAGGTGCTAGATAGCAGTAGCGTTAAGACATAACACATACATTCACAAAGATATTTTGTCTTGGAATAATGAAATATTTGAGGTTTTCTTTTATAATTCGTCTCTTCTATGCCCTACAGATAACATAGAAAAAGGTGTTGTCCCGAAGTATAGTTGGCGATATCCGCCGCAATAGATACTCTACCACACATGGTTTTTGTATTTTTACCTCATACGCAAAATGTTGCCTGTCTGCTTTTTTTTTTGATTTGCTTTTTTTTTTGCAACATAAAACATCTCTTCAGCTGCGGAGGTGACCAAGCTTCTTAACTGAGCCCAGCGTGGAAAGTAAATGCTTCAATGTCTTGCAAATTTCTATTAACTGCTTCTCTGTGCAGTTCGCAATTACACCTTTCATTCTTCAGAAAGGAACCGATCGACTGTTAGGGAATATTGTTGAGGCAGGTGCAGCTGTTTAGGGGCCGAGCAGGCCGGCGACCTTTGAGACGGTGTTCATCGACAGACAAGTAGAGCCTTGTGCAGGTGAAACTACATTTGATATTTGTCCGAGTCGTATTTAGAGATCACATTCTAAGAAACATTGGAGTGGTCGTGGATAAAGACAGCCCACGACGTATAGCCCACAAGGTTCACATTAAGCTCATCTATGTTGCGAAGAAAGTTATGAAGTCATGAACAGCTGAAAAGCTTGAGACGATGGAGTAAAGTTTCTATTGCTGCCACCAAATAGCACTGAAAGCAAAGTGGCAGATGAAGTCCACAGTCGGACGAATGGGAACATTGAATTCATCGAAATACCCTAATAGTGTGGTGTGCTGCACAGTTAATCAGGAATTTCGGAAGAGCAAACATTTCTCAATAGATAGAAGGTCAGCTAAGAGTGGATTGGGCACCAACACTGAGTCAACTTTCACGGATTCGCTTGCTAAGAATCCAAGCATTCTTGAACGGTTTTAAACAAAATATGCGAGATCTGAATATAGATTTTTCCCAAGATAAAGTGTGATGAAGCTGAAGTGCAGTTTCTAACCTTGTAGATAGAGATTGTGGAGTCCAGTACTTTGTAGGTTACGATAACTAGAAGTTCATCTAATGATCAGATTCATTTTAGCAGTATTATAGGCACCAGCAAATCAATGTACTGGGCCCTATGGATCGGAATTAGGCCCCAAGCGACTGTTCATATTGCTTTCTCCTTTAGAGGGCACTGTTGCTGACGTTAGCCTAGATATCGATATGTTGCTCTTAAGATGTCACTCGAGTTTAATGGGGTAGTACAACTGTTGTGATGAACCATTAATGGTTCTCGAAAGCATTAAAAAAAGTAAATAACGACTGCAGATAATTCAATGCTTGTTTTGTCAGTTTAACACAAGAAGAACGCAGCAAATCCATGAACCACATGAAAGATCAACACAATCCTAAGTACACACGCACAGCACACCTATGTAGGCAACAGAGGTTGCCTACATACATACAAACTTACATACATACATACATACATACATACATACGTACGTACATGCATACATATATGCATACATACATACGTACATGCATGCATATATACATACGTACATACATATATACATATGTACGTACATACATGCATGCATATGTACATACATACAGCAACAAACAGCAGCAGTATTAGTAATAGTAGCAGCAGTAGTAGTAGCAGCAGCAGCAGAAGCAGCAGCAGCAGCAACAACACCAGCTCTTATCTAAGCATATATATATATATATATGTGTGTGTGTCTATGTGTTCTAATGTGCATGTGTGTATGTATGTAAGTAGGAGAATGTATGTATAAATACATATATATATATATATATTTAGATAGATAGATAGATAGATAGATAGATAGATAGATAGATAGATAGATAGGTATGTATGTCGGTGTTTAAGCTTGTACTGTCATACATATATAATATATAAATGATGATAAAAATAAATAGAAAACAACGGTGTTTCTATTATTGGTCATTGATTATTAACATATTTATCATCATCATCACCATCATCATCACCAGTTGTGGTGATGGTGGTGGTGGTGGTGGTGGTGGTGGTGGTGGTGGTACCTGTCGTGTCAGTAAACGTGTTTGTACATATGTCTGTTGAATTCCTATGGCTACCAAGAAGTTGGTGATAACAATAAGTAGCAATTTATAGATTGTATTTAAACATACTTGTGTGTGTTTGTGTGTGTATATGTGAGTGTGAAGGTGAATATTTATATGCCCATACAATTATTTCATGTGTGTGTGTATGTGTGAATGCGTTGCGTATCTATGTGAATGTAGTATGTATATACACGTATATGTATACATCTTAGTTTGTCTATATACCTGTGTGTCTATATACGCCGGTGTTTTAATGGTGGCAGCTGATGAAGGATATGTTCTCCATGTGGCCTGCTTGTTTGTTGTACCTTGTTTATCATTTTGTCCATGTTCTTTTGCAACGTCATGTACCCAGATATGTATCTATATGTACATGTAGATGAAGGTATGTACATAGATGTATACATATATATATGCATATACTCATATATTGTTTATATATATATATATATA
>NC_068988.1:19060685-19063178 GCF_001194135.2 Octopus bimaculoides | reverse complement strand
AGAGAGAGAGAGAGAGAGAGAGAGAGAGAGAAAGAGAGAGAGAGAGACAGACAGACAGGCAGAGAAACAGAGACGAATAACATACACACACTCATACATGAGACAAACCCTCATACGCTTAGTTCAATCATCAATACCATTGTAATCCTATTCATCATCACCACCACCATCATCATCATCATCATCATGAAAAGCATCACTATCAACATCGCCACTGCCACCACCACCACCACCATGACCACCACTACAACTACAACCACTACGATTATCGCAACCACCACCACCACCACAACAAGAACAACAACAACAGCAACAGCAACAACAACAACAATTTGCATCACCACTATCTCCAAACGATAATCAGCACGGCTAGGACTACAAAAGCCAATGATCAGTCTATAGATTGTATTTGATGAAACAGATAAATATATCATATGGAATCTTTCATAAGATAAATATTCGGATGATCAATAAACAAATCAGAAACAAACAAATAAATAATAATAATAATAATAATAATAATAATAATAATAATAATAATAATAATAATAATAATAATAATAATAATATTTACAACAACAACAACAGCAACAACAAAATTGTTTCTAAACTGGGTACAAGGCCAGTAGATTTTTGTGTGTGTGTGTGTGTGTGTGGTTAGGGCCCTGGAGTTAGTCGATACCATCGGCGCTAGTTTTGAGTCTAGGACCTTTATTTTATCAACCCTGAAAGGATGAAAGACAAAGTTGACCCCCGTGAGATTTGAACTTATAGTGTTAAAAAAAAAAACCGGAACAAATACTGCAAAATTTTTTTCTGTTTCCGACGCCATAAAAATTCTGCTAATTCACCGGCAGTTTCAGCAGCAGTAGTAGCCACAACAGCAGCATCAGTAGCAGTTGCAGCAGTCGTAGCACTACTAGTAGCCCTAGCCAGGAGTTAACATCGTGGGTGAAGTCCTTGACGGTGACCCTACTATTCATCGTTTCCAAATCCTACGAACCAACTTTTAGACAGGTGTATTTCACACCATTCTGGTTTTCTCTATCTTTCCGTCTCCTCCTCTGAATATCCCTGGTACATATTCAGCAATACGCCCTCAATATTCAAGTATAGGAAGGTAGCGAGCTGGTCGATAAATTAAGTACCAGTTGTGTACTGGTTTCGATCTAATCGACTGGTCCCCTCCCACCGAAATTTCGGGCCTTGAGCCAAGAGTAGAAAAGAATATATACTGACAAGTCAAAGCAGCTAGCTGGCAGAAATGTTAGCACGCCGAGCGAAATGCTGAGCGGTATTTCGTCTGACTTCAAACGTTCTGATTTCAAATTCTGCCGAGGTCGACTTTTCTTTTCATCCTTTCGAGGTTGATAAATTAAGTACCAGTTGCATACTGAGGTCGATCTAATCGACTGGACCCCTCCCCAAAAATTTCGGGCCTTGTGCCTAGAGCAGAAAAGAATATTCCAGTATAGGACATTGCACTTGAAATTTCTGCCAGGGCTATTTCTAATTCATAAGGTTGGAAAGAGCTTGACCACGCATAAATAATTTACTTCTATTCTCACGGGCTTCTTTGATTAATTGTGTAATACCGGCACCAGTCCGGTGTTGAAATGTTGCCACGCTTTAACTCTTTCGACAAAGTGTTTCATATTGATCGAGAGTTTGACAAACCACTGGCAAAAGACGCTTCATTATTCATGTATTCCCTTGTAAGTGTAGATACACCCACACTGTTGTTGTTGTTGTTGTTGTTTACGTTGTTTACGTTGTTGTTTACGTGGGTTGTTTAGCAACATTACTCGATGTAGTTAAAATGTGCGTTCTTCCTTTTTTGTTTGTTCATGCTATTAATATTTTGCTTTGCAATTGGATTAGCATTCTGATTTTGTTAGTTTTTCTCTGAGTAAACTATATTATTCTGTAAATTTTCAGCTTTCTTTGAGGGGTGGGGGCATGAAATGTTCATGTTTATTTTATTTCTTTTTCTTTTTTCGTTTTTCGTTTTTGTCTTTGTGACAAAACATAAAAACACAAATCTTATTTTCTTATCAACCTCTGTAAATGAGAAATCCAAATTGTATGAAGTCATCTATATACGTGTATATAAGGTAAACCTTCTTCTTCTTCTTCTTCTTCTTCTTCTTCTTCTTCTTCTTCTTCTTCTTCTTCTTTTCCTCCTCCTCCTCCTTCTTTTTCCTCCTTCTTCTTCTTCTTCTTTTCCTCCTCCTCCTCCTTCTTCTTCTCGTCCTCCTCGTCCTCCTCCTTCTTCTTTTCTTCCTCCTTCTTCTCGTTCTCTTTCTCCTTTCTCTCCTCCTTTTTTGTTGTTGTTGTTGTTGTTGTTGTTCTTCTTCTTCTTCTTCTTCTCTCTTCCTCCTCGTCCTTCTTCTCTCCTCCTCTTCCTCGTCCTTCTTCTAGTCCTCCTTCTCCCTCTCCTTCTTTCCTTCCTCCTTTCTTCTTCTTCTCCTCCTCCTCCTCCTCCCCCTCCCC
>NC_068988.1:19056328-19058828 GCF_001194135.2 Octopus bimaculoides | reverse complement strand
CGTGTGTCAGTGTAGCGTATGTGTGTACGTGTGTGTACATGTAGAGGCGTACATGCGAAAACACTGCAAACAGTTATCAACTAAATATATGCATGGACTCAACCGAAATCTCAAAGAAGATCTTTAACAAAAATCAGAAACGAACACATAAAATTATATCCTTCTAAATTTTTTCTTCTCTGTGGATTTTCTTAGGGGACTATTTTATTTTTTGAACAATTTTATTTTATTTTTACTTCATAATTTAATTGTTCCTTCAACAGTTTTCTTCTTTTTTCTTGCTGAAATATTGAATCTTCATACCAAAACATCCCTTAAGATTTTTCGTGGACTTTATACAATTTTGTCTGATTTTTTTTCTTGTGTTCATTTTTTTTTTGTTTTACAATATGCAGATGAACATAGAATAAAAATCAATAGGACGTTATCGCAAAAAAATTCATAAATATAGTAGTTTGCATAAAATTATATGTTATTATAGAAACAACACTCTGGTAAAGTAGCCATTAGCAACCGTGTTTCTTTCTCATCTCTTCTAGAGAACGGCATCAACTGCGGCATCAACAACATCACTAAAAAAGTACAAACAACAAACAACATTTATTGTAAATATTTTCAAATACAAAAATAACAATAATAATATAAAAACAACAGCTACAGAAGCAACAAATATTTAATATAAGTTCTCATGTAATTTTAGAACGCCAAACTTTCCCGATGTTGACAAGATAACTAACAGTGCTTTTAACATAAACGACTTCATACAAACTTAGCATCAATTTCATCACAGAATTCAGATGGAAAAGAGCAAATACATACAATTATATATAGCTATAAAAAAAAAAGTAACTGAATTGGCAGCATCTATAAACTTTGTGCTAGATTCAGAATCACCTGTAATAAATCAGAGGCGAACCAACAGAAAGAATCTCTATGGAATCGATCGTTCGAAAATTATGGGAAATAGCAACCAAATCGACATCAAATTTACCCTGATGTCTTAACAAAGGAAAAAGACACTGGATAATGTACCGCGAAATGCACTATATTTGAATAAAAGACAGGCTGGTCAGCTGGAACGTAGGAATGCGTTTGATCACAAGTCTGTTCAATTAGGATTGAACTGGATCTAAACAACAACTAAAACAACATAAATATCAGGGAACTGAGATCATCCTAACATGAAAGTGTCCGTTCTGTTCTCCTATACTTCAGTAAATTCCTAAACCTCTTCTTACTTTACTAATATAACCTTTAAACTACCTCAGTCACTGTCATTGCTTCTGATACAGTTGTTCGTTGCGTTGTTGGTGTTATTATTCTCGTTGTTTCTCTTTATATAATAATAAGGTAGCTGTCCTCAATAATAAAATCAGAAAGTGAAAGACAAATGGTTCTTCGTGGCTATATTAACAGAGCTCTAGTTTTAGAACACCAAAAGGTTTTTATGTGAACTACAATTTTTTTATTATTATTTTGGTTCATATATGGTATTTAAGGAGGGCCTCGGACCTACAATATCAATCTTATGAAGATCGACACAAACTGAAGCATCTTATATTTATAATGAATACTGACCCCATACGTTGTACTTAAGCATTCTATTAAGTACGCTAATGGCGTGGGTCTCCTCTACTCAAACACATTTTTTTCCTCTGGAACATTTTTCGTGTTCTTACGGTGCCATTTCATCACTCAACATGAAAACGGAGTTAAATCTCTTAAGCAGGGCGTTACGCTTAACATTTTAGATTTAAATTTTTAAAATACTAGAGCATGCATGTACGCTAACACATCTTTATTCCCAAACTAATAAATTATTCTATAAGTATAGAAATATTATCCTGTAATTCTTAATACATTGTTTATATATATAAATTCAGTCGAATTAGGTACTTAAGCTGAGGCACCAAGTCTGTCCAGTATTGAACGCACAGCTCGAAGTTAGGTTAATAAAAATCAAATAAATAATGTAAATAAGGTAAATAATATACATAATTCCTCATCTCTTAAATATAGAACTGAAATAGCAAAGATGTTCAGGTAACAGTGCATTAAGGCTGTTTCGAGCGGTTCCATTTAATTGGTCAATGCAAATATTACATCAATTTGAAATAAACCGCTCTCCTCAGATGCGTACGACCATATAGATTTCCAACATATAGGATACTCCATTATAATATTTTAGCAATTTTTTTTCACCAGTACTAGAGACTAAAATACATTTTTTTTTTTTTTTGCTATCATTGTTGCAGAATGAAGCAAAAGGAAGCAATGTATTTTAGTCTCTAGTACTGATGAAAAGTTTGCTAAAAGATTATAATGGAGAATCCCGTATGTTGGAAATCTATATTGTCGTACGCATCCAAATTGATGTAATGTTTGCACTGATTGATTAAATGGAGCCGCTTGAAACAGCCGTAATGCACTAATACCTGGACACCTTTGTTACTTATTTGCTTCACACACACACACACACACACACACATACATATATATA
>NC_068988.1:19055626-19056203 GCF_001194135.2 Octopus bimaculoides | reverse complement strand
TATATATATATATATATATATATATATATATATATATGTATGTATGTATGTATGTATGTATGTATGTATTTATGTGTGTGTGTGTGTGTGTGTGTGTGATCAGTTTCAGACCGTATAAATGTTCTCTATGCTTACAATAGATCTAACACCTCTTGAGCTTCACCAAACCCCACTGACACAAAGATAACATTCAGTTGACAAGCTTACACTAAGTTTGTTTTGGGGGTCTATACAGACCGCTGAAAATCCTTGTTCACTATCGTAAATAATGAGCAAAGAGTTACTCACACTTTCATGTACCGATATGTAAGGCATGGAATTTCTTTTAGGAACGGATTTCAAAAAGACCTTTGGGTTTGGAATCGTGTAAAAATTCTGCAAAATGTTCTCGCAGATCTAAAACCCAAGGTCTCAGAATTTCAGGAAAAAGAAAATCTAATTAACCACAAAGTTGTTGTTGTTGTTGGTATTATTATTATTATTATTATTATTATTATTATTATTATTATTATTATTATTATTATTATTATTATTATTATTATTATTATTATTATTATTATTATTATTATTATTATTT
>NC_068988.1:19047411-19055573 GCF_001194135.2 Octopus bimaculoides | reverse complement strand
TTTCATCCTTTCGGGAGGTCGATAAATTAAGTACCAGTCTAGTTCTTTGAGTCGATGTAATCGACTGTCTTCCTCCTTACAAATTCCAGGCCTTGTGCCTATAATAGAAAGGATTATTATTATTATTATTATTATTATTATTATTTAGGCGGCTAGCTGGAAGAATCGTTAGCACGCCGGGCGAAGTGCTTAACGGTTTTTTCGTTTGTCTTTACGTTCTGAATTCAAATTCCACCGTGGTCGACTTTGTCTTTCATCCTTTCGGGGTCGATAAATTAAGTACCAGTCTATTTCTTTGAGTCGATGTAACCGACTGTCCTACTCCTTACAAATTCCAGGCCTTGTGCCTATATTATTATTATTATTATTATTATTATTATTATTATTATTATTATTATTATCGCTGTTATTATTATTATTATTATTATTATTATTATTATTATTATTATTATCATTATTATTATTATTATTATTATTATTATTAGTAGTAGTAGTAGTAGTAGTAGTAGTAGTAGTAGTAGTATTAATCGGCAGAAGTTACAGAATGACTCAAGGGCAGAAAGTTTCGTGTTTTAGCACTTAACAAATATAACTTCATATATAAGCCTCACTTTCGTTATGCTTTCTGAGTGTTGAAAAAACAAGAATTTTTTCTTTGAAATTCAAGTCCTTTCAGGATTCTGTGTATGTAAGCAGCTAAACGTCAGATAACTTGCCAGTGGATTCATCTAGTTGGATACTAAAGACAACTAGCTGATCCTTTTTGATTTCCGAAATTACCTTAATGTTTATATCATCCGACTTGTCAGGAATCTTTCGATCAACAGTATCAATTGACAATAACAAAGTCTATTCAGTTTTCTTCGCTCAATTTTTCCCCCAACCTGTAGCGAACAAGATATTTGCAGCAACACTAGATCAAAGCTCCACCGACAGTAAAATATTTTTTTTTACCCTTTCCTTTTCTCTCTTTTATTTATTTATTTACTTTTTCCGTGTGTATGTAATTTAAGGGCAACCAAACAGCGCATAGAATAGCTTCATTTTGTTTATACACCTGCCCAATCTAATATGCTACAGTCACATTCGTTATAGATTAGATCCCTTCTGTTCCATATACTATTGGTTGTTTAACAGGTAAATCAAGATGATTAGTCGCGAAACGCAGCTTCAGTAAGTTTCATGTCATTGATTGGCTCAATACAATTATCATGACACACAACACACTGTGTGAAGTTTTTCCCATCTTTTATTTGTTTATGTATTTATTTCATTTTTGTGCTGGTGATTTATGATTCTCGTTATCATCTTTTTTTTAACGCAGGACGCCGTAATTTTCTAGGATCTGCTGCTGAATATGTTTTGTAATGAGATAAGTGAATGCGCATATAGGTAGACAAAACCGAGCTTAGTATGTTAAAATGACATTACGCTTTAAAATTTCATATATAGGCGCAGGAGTGGCTGTGTGGTCAGTAGCTTGCTTACCAGCCACATGGTTCCGGGTTCAGTCCCACTGCGTGGCACCTTGGGCAAGGTGTCTTCTACTATAGCCTCGGGCCGACCAAAGCCTTGTGAGTGGATTTGGTAGACGGAAACTAAAAGAATTCCGAGTTCGATTCCAGGCAAGTGACCTGAATAATAATAATAATAATAATAATAATAATAATAATAATAATAATAATAATAATAATAATAATGATAATAAATAACATCGAAAAATACCTTAGGAATTAGAACTTAGGTTTCAAATTTCATCCAAGACACCTGATGAAGGCTGGAGAGTATATCAGCCGAAGCGTTGTGTTAACAACAAACAAGATGAGGACAAATATCCGTCAAATGTAAATAATGTACATAGATTCCCATTGGAAAACTGGCAAACAATTCTGTGAATATTTTACCGGGCAACGCTGGGTAGTAATATATATGTGTGTGTGTGTGTGTGTGTGTGTGTGTGTGTGTGTGTGTTTGAAAGATTATCCGTATTAGCGTAAAGGTCATGCCTCTCTAAACCTTAGTGATGTGT
This sequence comes from Octopus bimaculoides, assembly GCF_001194135.2. NCBI lineage: Eukaryota > Metazoa > Mollusca > Cephalopoda > Octopoda > Octopodidae > Octopus > Octopus bimaculoides. Next base: position 19,053,544 of record NC_068988.1, on the reverse strand, counting down.
ATTAGAAAGTTTGTTACTGTTTGTGTGAACGCATATGTAATGTGTATGTTTATGTGTACATGCGCGTGTGTATTTCTGAGTGAGCTGTGTCTACCTTTTGGAGTGTAAATATGTAAGAGTGTGTATGTTAGAATATGCGTGTTGTGCTTGTATGTGGTTGCGCATATGACGAGTGTTTAATGTGTGCTTGAGTTTGTTGACAAATACGTATTTTTATGTTCTTCTACGTGTGTTTAATGATGTGTGTGCGTGTGTGTGTGTGTGTACGTGCCTGCTTGTGTATATGTTTGTGTGTGTATTTACGTAGGTACATTGGTAAAGTTTGCAATGCAACTCAGTGAACCGTCTACGTAACTATGTCACCGATTACTCAATGTTAATCAATAATCGTCGTTCATTGATCATTAGTCATTGATCATTATCGATCATCCTTAACTTCCCCCTCACTCTCACCCTCTCTTCCTCCCTCTCTCTCTCTCTCTCTCTCTCTCTCTCTCTCTCTCTCTTCCGTTACTTCTTTCTTTTCTGTACTTTACGGTTCTCTCCCTCTGCTCATTCTGTCTCAATTACTATTATACTCACTCGTTCTTTCTGTATAAGACTAATCTAGTGCTATTCATCCGTAGAAAGATAGGTTGGTCATGGTCAGATTGATTTAGTTGAAAACCGAGCTCGATCAAGTATGACCTAGGACTAAGCAACAACATAACAGAGAGCATTTTCTTATTGATTTAATCTAAAGAAAGGACAGTCCATGTGGCTGCTACAGATGATCAGACACAAGTTAGCTACAGGAGTTTAATGTGCTTCTTACGCAGTATCAACAAGGCAACTGCTGATATAACATGTGCAGGGCAACTGGACGATTCTATATGGGTGGGAAGTTCTGAGAAGGAATGTATGGTTACAGTTTGTAAAGAGTCTGAAGAGGTGGAGGATAAAAGACGTATGTCAATAGATAGACAAGCACTTATTCCTTTTCATGTCCAAAGCATTTTCATATGTTTGTCCTAATCATCCGCACTTGCTTTCAGACTTTTAGTCATCCTTTGTTTTTTATATGTTCAGGGTAATACGAAGCTTTCCTTCGGTAAGTCCTAAGTTACTTTAGCGATTGAAAAAACTGAGAATGTGTATGGTATGTAATGCATAGACGTCACAAAAACATGTCCTGTGAATCACAAGTAATACACAGAACGAGTGAAGAGTTAAATCAGGATTCTCTAAGTGAAAATGGAATAAGACAAACCAGTTCTGAGAATCAACGGTCACTATAGTAAATCTACTAATTCTGCCATTCTTCATTCTTGTGGATCAATGTAATCACAGCATCGTTTAATCTCCTCCTCATCTCAACCTCTCTCTCGTTCTTTCCTTCGTCCTATTTATCTTTCATTTCCTCTCTCTCCCTTTCTCTATCTCTATCTCTTTCTTTCTCCCTTTTTCTCTCTATCTCTCTCTCCTTTAATTCATTGTGTCTCTTGTTCGTTTCTATATCACTTACTCCCCCATCCCTCACCCTACCGTCTGTCTGTCTTCGTTTCGCTACTAAGCTCGTTAGTTTCTTTTCTCCAAAGTGTCTTTCTTTTTCTATCTGCTTTTGCAGCGCCTTTATCGTCATAAGCACGCACGCACGCACGCACACACACACACACGCACACACACACACACACACACACACACACACACACACACATGTAAGTACATACATAAATCCATAAATGCTTAAATGCACACATACATAAACGCATACATACGTACATACATACGTACGTTCATACATACATATACATACATACATACGCTCACGTTTATGTATATGCATGTGTGTGTGTGCATGTATGTATGATTGTGCGTATGTGTGTATAGCTAACTGTATGCTTATTTACATACATAAATATGTACATCCATATACATAAAAACACATACACACACATATATATATATATATGTATATATAGATACATATAAATGTGTGAGTGTGTGTGAACACAATCACATTTTGTCTGGACGATGAGAAAACATGGACGTCACAGCCTTCTGATAACATCTGGACGGAGATGAAATAAATGAGAGTTACAAACAGAACAGCAATTAATTTATTCGTGCAACCAGACTGTTGATGAATAATACCAGAGATACATGTCAGTATAAAATTGTTTTGTCAATGAAATGTCAAGACTCAGAGAAAATATTTGAAGAGGTGGCCGGTCTACGGATAGAAACTAACTACTATAGTCACACGTAGTTCAACTCCATCCAAAATGGATTCAGTTTTTCTCCCAGCCTCGTTTCATTCTCAGTTTTATCATGCATGAATCATGCTATCCAAAATATTGAGGCAGTGTAGGAAACATCATTTATTTAAAAAGAAATTATCTTTAATAATGATTTTTTAAAATAACACACAAAAACCGTTAGATTCACAGATTAAATTTAAATGTTGAAGTGAATCTAACGGTTTTTGTGTGTTATTTTAAATGGCTTTATAAGCCATTTAAATTATAAACACCTTCCACGCTTGAACGCTGTCAACCTTGGAGAATTTGAACTCAGAATGTAAAACCGGACGAAATGCCGCTAAGTATGTTGTTCGGCGTGCTAACGATTCTGGTTGTTCGTTGCTTTAATAAAGATAACATAAAACTATAATAATAATGCTGTCTATTATAGGCACAAGGCCTGAAATTTGGATGAGGAGGCCTAGTCAATTATATCGATGCTAGTACTCGATTAGTACTCATTTTATCGACCACGAAATGATAAAAGATAAAGTGGACCTTGGTGGAACTTGAAATCAGAACGTAAAGACGGACAAAATGTCTCTGCGTAGATTGTCCGGCGTGCAAACGATTCTGCCAGGTCACCGACTTAAAAGAAAGAAAAAAACAAAAAACTCTATGATAATGATAATAATCGTTTTTAATTTTGGCGCCATACTAACATTTACAAATGGAGTTAGTCAATTATATTGATTCCTGTATTAGATTGGTACGTTATTTTATACGGCCTCGGACTTACGAAAGACAAACTTTTCCTTGACGGGATTTGAACTTAGAATTTAATGATTTCAGATTTTGAGTTTTCTGTTATCAAACCTGTCTGAAAATGGTTATCAGCTACCTTGAATGATCTTATAGTATATATATCATCTTTGAAAATGGTGCATTTTTTCTGCACATAAATACGCTGCCAAATGCCGAAACTCATCCCCAAGCAAAGGATTTTAAAGAAGTTTATCCTTCTTCTGGGGACATTGATAAAAGTTAGTTAAGTTTCTTTCTTTGTACGTGTCTTTTAGCATGTCATTTGACTGCAGGGAAATATCTTCTAGTTGAAGATATGATGGCAAGTCTTCAATAAGTCAGTTATATGAATTTCGAAATTTCTTTAAGGCTTTTCCATTTTCATCGACATCTCAAAAAATGCTGTTGAAATTGTAGCGTCATATTACTGAGAAATGACTGGAGCGAATTCAGAAGAAAATCGAGAATTCATTTTTCTTTGCCATATTTGTCATAGCATGTAAAATGATTGAAGTTATTTATCATTAGCTGTAAATGAAACAGAGTTAATTTGTAGAGATAGGCTTTCATAGCAGAGTATACGTTGCAGATGTCGTATATATGTCGTATAGAAGCTTAGAATTACCTCAGAATTCTAACACTGAACTCATTAAGTCAGCTGCGAACGATACATTCGACTGCTCATCGTTTGCAACTAATGGCTTGACATGATTTTTCTTTCGTTCACAAAGAGCCAATCATGCTTATCTCGTTTACGATTTTAAAAGGCAAAAACATTTTGTACCTGTAGGAAATTACATTTCTTTACCACGTAACTGTCTCTCAGTTATCATCATTATCCTCATCATCATCACCATTATTATTATTATTAACAAATAATATTTATTTGCCTGTCGTGGTACTTAAAAAATGAGAATGAGATGTAAGGGGACAATGTTTTTGAGATTCCGGTTCGAATGCTATGAGTGTTTTTGTTTCACTTTTGACACGTAATACTTAAATAGTGGAGGAGATATGATGTTGCTGTGGGCTGGAAGTATGCAAGAAATTAAAATTTTCTTTGACTAAAACACAACCCGGACCCTAAGTAAGGCATGTGTTAAAATTGAATGAAATTGGTTGTGTAGTTCTGGAGTTTTAGGGATTCACACATACACACACACACACACACACACACACACACACACACACACACACACACACACACACACACACACACACACACACACACACACACACACACACACACACACACACACACAGTCATACATTCTCAATTTTATATATATATAGATATTATTATTTTGATTTGTCTCGGGTTTGGTCTTATTCCTAGTAGGGATCATGTGGATAGCGGGTTACTACCTGTAACCTTAGGTATTCCCAACTTTTCAGCAGTCTTTCAAGTGCTTAGAACCTTTTTGATAATCCTTGCTGTCCCTAAGAGACAAACTTTCTGTAAGAGCTCTACCGAGCATTCTATTTCAGTCTCGCTCAGCCATTTGTCTATATCTTGGCTTGCTGTTCCCAGCGCACCAATTATTATAGGCATGACATTTGCTGTTCGAATGCTCCAAATTCTTCCTGGCGGTGAGTTAGCAGGACCACGCCGGGCGAAAAACATACGAATGCTATTTCGTCCATCTTCACGTTCGCCGTGGTTGACTTTGCTTTTCATTCTTTCGGGATCGATAAATTAAGTACCAGTTGAGAACTGGGGTCGATGCGATCGACTTGCCCCTCCCCGAAATTGCTGGCCTTGTACCAAAATTTGAAACCATTATTGTTGTTGTTGTTGAAATAAAATATTGTATTGATATTACATAACACTCTGAAATTACAGAAATATGATTTTTTTTCACGGGTTTTTCGATCCTGAAAAAAAAAAAGAAATAAAAACAGGAATTCTGTATGCAACGTCACATTCTCATTGAAGTCGTTTAGTGGAATTTGGCCGGAGGTTCGATTTTATTCTTCCTTGGACAAATCAGAAAGAAAGATCAACATCCAACAAGATCAACATCCAGTGAATGAAAACACTAAAGAAGAAAAAGTTGAGAATCACTCAAACCAATTCACTCAAACGCACACACAAGAATGTATAGACTGTGTGTGTTTGTCTGTCTGACAGTCTGGCTCTCTCTCCCTCTCTCTCTCCCTCTCTCTCATTACTCTCTCTCTCGCCCGATTTCTTTTATCCTTCCCACGTAACCCTTCAGTGGTTAGTCATCTCCCTATTTCTATAAATGGCCCCCAACTCAATGTTCTTGTTCTTCGTTATAGAACTCAATTGCATTCTGCTTTTCCTTCTCATCTCTCTTGAACACGTTTCACCATCATCATCATCATCATCACCATCATCACCATCATCATCATCATCATCATCATCATCATCACCATCATCATCATCATCATCATTATTATTATTGTTGTTGTTCTCTGATGTACAGCCGTAAAACTGCACCTATTCACCTCCTTACGTGCATCAACCACATACACCTTTCATGCTCTTCTTCCCTCTTACCGCTACCACTATTACAGCCATCTCTACCTGCCCTATCAAGTACTGCTACAACTACAACAGCAGCTTATTATTATTATTATTATTATTATTATTATTATTATTATTATTATTATTATTATTATACTGATTATTATTATTATAATTATCATGATCATCATTATCTATGTTATTGTGATAGACATCTTGGTAGTCCTCAAATTGCTTGAGAAAATAGCCAAATCTCCCTCAAATCAAATTATGACGGTCTTAAATAACGAACATGCTGGTCATGTTTGGCGAGCTTTTATATCATTAAATCTGTCCGACGACAATGACTATCACTACTACTGCTGCTGCTGCTGTTATTACTACTACTGCTACTACTACTATTACAGTTCGTTTCATTCCTCCTCTATAACCTTTGAAACACTTGACTCGCCAGTCGACTCATCACTCGACCCGTGGATTTCCCAATCTTCCTTGCGGCCTCTACATCAGTTTCCTATTTTATGTCATCTTCCTTCATCTTTATCCTCCTCCCCTGCTCTCTCTCTCTCTCCCTCTCTCTCTCCCTCTCTCTCTCTCTCTCTCTCCCTCTCTCTCC
>NC_068988.1:19043175-19045341 GCF_001194135.2 Octopus bimaculoides | reverse complement strand
ATATATATATATATATATATATATATATACATATACAGACACATATATATATACATATAAATATATATTCATTATATATATACATATATATATGCGTGTTCATATATATATATATATATATATATATATATATACATGAGTGTTACACGTCATGTGACGGGTAACTTGGAAAGTATACATTTGCCAGCATAATAAGAAATATGGCACAATAGAATAACTAATTTAACTTTCTTCAAATTTCTATGGTGCTTATACTAAATGGAGATATGAATGCCAATTTTGAAAACGAAATTAGTAAATATTTATTAGATAAAATAAAAATATTTATTAAATTAAAATGAAATTAAAAACAACTTTGAATAAGTCCTTCGTTATATCAAACTCTCATTGCACTCAGTGTTGGAATAAATATCCAAAGCGGCGTGCTATTTTGAGCAATTTGCGGACAAAATTTAACCCATTGCTATAGTGAAAAAAATACAATTCTAATCGAAATACAAAACACAAAAATAAAGAAACAGACAAAATAAATTGTCGAGCTGACCATACATTACAATTCTATCTTCGTGGTCAAATTATAAGGAATAAAAGGCAAAGTAGAATAAAGGATACCATTAAGAGTTTAGAGATAATTATGTGATAAAGTGAAGATTGACCATTTATATGCTTATCCACTGTTTCCCTGAAGGATCTTAATTACCCCCTGCCTTTCACAATAAAACATCTGACTCCCTTCTGCACTTTAATCGTCTTCTATATAAACTTTATCTATGACCGTCTAGCTTTCTTATCCTCTTATGAAGCAATTAGAAATAAGATAGTAGGTAAATTCTACCCCATATACATACGTATTCCTTCATATACACAAATAGAACGTAATCAATATAGTTTTATTTACTGTTTATATCAATATCATTGTGGAGGAGCAATGGCCCAGTGGTTAGGGCAGCGGACTCGCGGTCATGGTATCGCGGTTTCGATTCTCAGACCGGGCGTTGTGGGTGTTTATTGAGCGAAAACACCTAAAGCTCCACGAGGCTCTGGCAGGGGATGGTAGCGAACCCTACTGTACTCTTTCATCACAACTTTCTCTCACTCTTACTTCCTGTTTCTGTTGTGCCTGTAATTCAATGGGTCAGTCTTGTCACACTGTGTCACGCTGAATATCCCCGAGAACTAGGTTAAGGGTACAAGTGTCTGTGGAGTGCTCAGCCACTTGCACGTCGAGGGTTCCAGTTGATCCGATCAACGGAACAGCCTGCACGTGAAATTAACGTGCAAGTGGCTGAGCACTCCACAGACACGTGTACCCTTAACCTAGTTCTCAGGTATATTCAGCGTGACACAGTGTGACAAGGTTGACCATTTGAATTACAGGCACAACAGAAACAGGAAGTAAGAGTGTGATGAAAGAGTACAGCAGGGCTCGCCACCATCCCCTGCCAGAGACTCGTGGAGCTTTAGGTGTTTTCGCTCAATAAACACTCACAAAGCCCGGTCTGGGAATCGAAACCGCGAGTCCGCTGCCCTAACCATTGCGCCTCTACTCATTTAATCTACATTACGAATATCTTTCTGCAATTCTAAATAGAGTGGAAACGTTAATAATCCTTTCTTTACACTATAGATAATATTTTACAAATAAATTCAAATATTTACTAGAAACCCATTTCATATTAGTATACAGAATAAAGATACTAAAGTGTAACTATAGGAGTGCTGACGGAAAATTACTCTGTTTCCATTTGAACAAGCAAAAGAGAATGTCGATCCTCGTTGTTCTATGTTCTCTGTAATTTTCAGTAAAGCAGCTATGTGTATTAATAATAGTTTAATGGATTTAAGCTGTGATTTAGTATGGGGAATCCTTGTTTTTAAATTTAGCTATTGATGCAATCACGCAAATGCATACAACCACAAACATATGTATGTATAATTATACATATTCATATAAAAATATACACGCACCCGCACACACATATAGTAAATGATAGAATTGTCAAGTGTGGGATACGTAACATTAAAAGTGAAGGCGCCTATATTTGTCTGTCTGCTTATATTCTTGTGTGTGTGTGTGTGTAGAAAGATAGATAGATAGATAGATATTCATACATATGTATATATATATATATATATATATATATATATATATATATATATATATAT
>NC_068988.1:19039316-19042917 GCF_001194135.2 Octopus bimaculoides | reverse complement strand
ATAGTTAAGTGCATTTATCTAAACCTACGCGTCTGTACTTTACACACAAACAAATTTACGGTTATACGAGATATATTTAAAATAAGTTGATTCAACAGAAAAAGAATTGCTGAAAAACAGACAAGATTTTTAAACATCAGTCTCAGCAAAAGTGTACACAACTTCTCAATTTTAGCAAGTGTGTATTTTAATTTTTGTGTTTGCTTGTTTTTTTTTTTTTCTTTTCCATTGATTAGGGGCAGAAATCTGATGATCCGTTTATCTTTCTTCCTTGAACAGATTGTAACTGCACTCAGCTATTTTCGAGTCCCATTCCCGCTTGGTGATACTATCAAGATATGTAGATATCTATCCGTGTATCTACATAAATATCTATCTATATATATATACGCCTGCCTTTATATATGAATGTATGTATGTAGGTATGTATGCACATGTATATATGAGTGCGTGTGTTTTGTTTGTGTGTGCATGTGTGTGTGCGCGTGTGTATGTGTGTGCGTGTGGATAAGAAAGCAGAAGGTATTGTTTAGAAAACATTTAAGTGCATACCGAGAGAGACTGAGAGAGTGATATATATATATATATATATATATATATATATATATATATATATATATATATATATATATATATATATCACCTCTCTCTTTCTCTGCAGTTCTGCATGTAAGTATGTATCTATACCCTTGTTTATGCATGTATGCATGTCTTCTCATGCATATATACTTGCATATCTAGACATGCTCACATATACTTAAATGATAAACTTCTGGAAAGTTTTATGTATGTATGTATGTATGTATGTATGTATGTATGTATGTATGTATGTATGTATGGATGGATGGATGGATGGATGGATTTAAGGACTGTGTCAAGTCCTCATTAAAGGCCTGTGATATGCAGGACACTGACTGGGAGAACAATGCCTGTCATCGCCACAGATGGAGGAAGCAGGTTAAGGAGGGGATCGACACACTTGAGAGCGCACGTATCCAGCATGAAGAACTTAAGCGAGCTGCGCGAAAGCGCACGGCTCGTATAGTGAATGGGGAAAGCTTGGTCTGCAATGTTTGTAGTCGTGTATGCTTGTCCAGAGCAGGGCTCATTAGCCACCATCGGAGCCGCAAATGCAAAATATAAGTTAGTCCTAGAGAGCACAATGTTCCTGAAGGTCAGCAATGGTCTTCCTCGGTCACGAGTGGACGGGCATCATCATGTATGTATTTATACATGTATGTATTAATATGAACCTTGGAGACCAAACTCATATTTCCTTCCCATCCCAAAATGCAGAATGACTAACCACTCAGAGATTGGGATACGAGACATAATAAATTGTATGTTATAGGCATTGAACTTTCACAACAGAAACGTTACTGGATTAGCGCAGTGGAACTTCAGTGCCACCATTTTCAAATAAATTAAGAACAAAGTAGTCAGTAGAAGTTCCAATTTTGATATCGTGGACTCCTTGCTTACTATGCTGAAATGCCTTCTGAAAGTCTCTGCTTCATGAAGCATTATTCTAAGATCAACGGTTTTGCAAACTGAATAGTAGTGAACGCAAGGATGTCTCTATTATTCTGTGGCGATTCGTAATGGATCAAAAGAGCATAATGACCCTGTGGGAGGGAGCAAAGAAAGGGTTATTTTTGTGAGTTTATTCATTATTTATAAGAAATACCTTTAAAAAATGCACATCACTCTGCAGAAATGGGCCAAGTTTTAAATGTGAAAGTGAGTGAGTGTGTGTGTGAGTGAGTGAGTGAGTGAGGGCGTGAATGAGTGAGTGTGTGCGTGTGTGCGATTTTTTGTCTGTGTGTGTTGGAATGTGTGTGTTGGAATGTCAACGTGTGTGTGTGTCAGTGTGTGTTTGTATGTGTGTGTGTGTAATAATAAAACGCGGCACAGGAGGTCGACAAAGCAAAATATGGAAAACATATGGCATTTTGGGTAAGTGTCTACCGCTTTGGCCCCGGGACGACCAATACATTTTGAGCGAATTTACCTAACGGAAGCTACGTATGGGCGCTCGCAAGTGTGTGAGTGTGTGGTGAGATGAGGTGTATTGCGTCTGTGTTGTCCCCCCCCCCCATACAACCACTGGACAACTGGTGTTGGTTTATTTACATCTCCAAAACATAGAGGTTCTGCGTAAGAGAAAAACTACTACAGTAGCGATTTTTTTCGGCTAACACGTCTTCAAGGCGTTGCCCCAGCATGACCGCAGTCTATTGCCTGCAATAAGTAAAATGTCTGATTTTAATAGCAAAAAGTTTTGTCGTCTACCTCGTGAGCTCTGCTCGCTAATGGTTGGCATGAAAGTTAGACAATAACAATATTAAATAAAGTATGGTTGGACATTATTTAGTTGTTATTTATTGGAGATGGAGAGACCACATTAGAGCTTTCTTATTAGCTCCAGCGGATGTTAATCCACGAAAACCTGAGGGAGGTTTAAGTGATATTTCTAATAGACGACGTACTATGAAAAATCTTGTCATTCACGATATTGCCCTCAAGTTGTCATGGAAGTAACCGCCGCCATCAACATCATCGGCGTCATCGTCATCACCATCGTTATTGTTTTCTTGTCGTTGATGTTGTTGTTGTTGCTAATGTTTAACCCCAGGTCAGCACCAATCTCGTAGACCTATGACTCAAGACTTCCAAACCGTAACCAGTCCGTTTAATATCTCACTCTCTCTCTCTCTCTCTTTCTTTCTCTCAATATATATCTGTCAATCTATCTATCTATCTATCTATCCATGTTTCTCTCTCCATCTCTCTCTCTCTCTCTCTCTCTCTCTCTCTCTCTCTCTCTCTCTATATATATATATATATATATATATATATATATATATATATATATATATATATATATATATATATATATATATTATACATAGGTTCAAAAAAGGAAAAAGACAACAAAACAACAACAAGAAACAACAACGTGAGGACGTGATACAGATTGTGTTACTAGACGCTCGGGAAACATATATATATATATATATATATATATATGCATAAATATGTTTATATTCATGTAGGTGAGTGTGTGTGTGTGTGTGTGTGTGTGTGTTTACACCAGATCTAAATGTCAAAATATTTTCATTGTGTAATCTCTTTGAACAACTCATAACCAGTACCCAGCTCCATTTATATTACACAATTCCATACACCCGCATAGATATATAAACATATGTAATCGTGTCTATGTAATATATACAAATACACACAGAGATAAAGAGAGGAAAGAACTTGTATGTATGTATGTATATGTGTGTGTGCGTATGTTACTAAATATATATATATATATATATATATACATGTGTGTGTATGTATGCATACATACATATACATAAACCATATGAGTGTATATATACATGTATATATATATGTGAGTGTGTGTGTACACGCACCTATGTGGTATATATATATATATATATATATATATATATACATATATATACATACATATATACATACACACTATAGGCATATATACATACATGCATACACACCAAGAGAAATCAGCATATAAATAAATGTATACACATATGTATATAAATAAATAAATATATATATATATATA
>NC_068988.1:19035707-19038325 GCF_001194135.2 Octopus bimaculoides | reverse complement strand
TATATATATATATGAATACGTATGTGTATATGTACATATATATATGCATATGTTTATATATATATTCATATACATGTATGTATGTGTGTATACATATTCAATTCACGAGAGCGTGATTCATTCAATGGATTTGGTCGAGAGGAACTTATTGTTAGGCCCCAGGCTTTCGATACACGTATGCCGTTTGTCTGTCTCAAAGTACCTTTGTCAATATCTAGACATTGCTTTGACTGTTTTAATAATTGCCATTTCATTTTCGCGCGCGTGTATGTGTGTGAGTCTGTGTGTCTGTGTGTGTCTGTGTTTGTGTTTAGAATGATTGGGAGAGAGAACCGGATAGAGAGAAAGATTGATCTGTTGGCAGATAAATAGATACATACTTGTATACATATACTGCGGGTTGGAGGAAACGAAGACACAAGATCCATCCCAAAATAAAAGTATTCTAATATAAGTACCAGTGTCATTCTGTGTTTAATGTAATAGACTTAGCCACAACCCTCAAAAACTACAGACCCTCAAAAACTACAAAATTTAAAGCAATTATTAAAGCTTGACTCAAATTTTGGCACAAGACCAGCAATTTTGGAGAAGGGTAAGTAGATTTCATCGACCCCAATGCTGAACTGATTCTTATTTTATCCACCCCGAAAGGATGAAAGGCAAAGGCGACCTCAGCGGAATTTGAACTCAGTTCGTAAAGAAAGACAAAATTCTGTTAAGTATTTCGTCAGGCGCGCTAATGATTCTGCCACCTCACCGCTCTAACAATTCCTCATGTTGGTTTCATATTTTTGTACAAGGCCAGACATTTTCAGAGGAGAAGGTATGTCGATTACACCGACCTCAGTGCATAACTGGTATCTATTCTATCGATCCCGATTCTACCAGGTTGCCACCCAAACAATTATTATTATTATTGTCGATTTTAACGCTGTAAGGCGACAAAGTTGTGATTCTGCCAGCTCAAAGCGTCGAAGCAAATGCTTAGCAGTATTTTTTCTAACACGTTATGCTCTGAGTTCAAATTCTCTCCAAGTCACCTTTAATTTTTATGTATTCGGAGTTAATAAAATAAAGGGCAAGTCAAAGACAGGTTATTGAGCTAAAACACCTAAAACACCACGAGGCTCCGGCAAGGGATGGTGGCGAGCCCTGCTGTACTCTTTCACCACAACTTTCTCTCACTCTTACTTCCTGTTTCTGTTGTGCCTGTAATTCAAAGGGTCAGCCTTGTCACATTGTGTCATGCTGAATATCCCCGAGAACTACGTTAAGGGTACACGTGTCTGTGGAGTGCTCAGCCACTTGCACGTTAATTTCACGAGCAGGCTGTTCCGTTGATCGGATCAACTGGAACCCTCGACGTCGTAAGCGACGGAGTGCTAACAACAACATCATGTCTACACCTACGATAAATGAATGAAAACGCAAACGCTGCTGCTTTTATTGCTAATTTTGCATATGTCTTCAATATTCTCTTTGTTATTGCTGTTGTTCTTATTAATGTAAATATTTTGAAACTGTTTTTCTTCTATGTTGAGGGTTTTCACACCAGGATTATTGATTACATGTCATCAATTTTTTATCACATTTATTAGGAATGCATTGCTGTTTGCGGAGAATGTAGAATGTAATTAATTTTTTTACAAAAGTAACATTTTTTTTTCTCTAATGCCTGATGAGATATGAAATAAGAAACTATATGCATGCACACACGTGCGTGCTTGTGTGTGTGTGTGTTTGTATGTGTGTGTGCTAACGTACATAAATATACATATGCGCATATATCTATGCGTTTGCATATATGTGTGTGTGTGTGTGTGTGCATATGCATATATATTTGATTGCGTGTGTGCTCGTATGTGTATATATATGTATATATATATTTATATATCTATGTATATATATATATATATTCCCGAGCGTCATACTAATATATACTTTTGTTATTTACACCACCTGTCCTCGTCTGTTGTTATTATTTGTATATTCTCCCATATATATATATATATATATATATATATATATATATATATATATATATATATATATATATATATATATATATACATATACATATATAGTCGATCGTGTTGTCTACACGTATATGCATACATATATATAAAACTGTAGAGTTGAAATTTTTGTGCCTTTCGGGTAAGTTTAAACGCTCTCTTACACACACACACACACACACACACACACACACACTCATACACGCACACACACACATGTTTACACTTACACGCACACACATGAATATTCATGAATGCACGTTTACGTATTTGCGTCTTAATATAATCAAATATTACTAATTATTTATAATATTTATGATTCACCGAAGACCTTTTCAATTCCGAAAAACCTATCAATTTTATATCTTTGCAAGTACGTGTGTGTGTTCACGCGCACGAGAGTTTGCGAGCTGTGTGCGTGTGAAGAAAACAAGCATGTGTGTGTGTACTACGCAGGATACATGCCTGTGCGTCTAAGTGAGATATTTTTCACTGCGAGTTCTCGCCGGGAAATTAACGTAACGTATCGTTAGCAGGAGGAATAAAGAAGGAATTTTGAGATCCCGTTATATACACACAGACGCGCACACACACACACAC
>NC_068988.1:19032226-19034651 GCF_001194135.2 Octopus bimaculoides | reverse complement strand
TATATATATATATATATATATATATATATATATATGTGTGTGTGTGTGTATGTATATATATATATATATATATATATGCGGGTATTTGTATGTATGTACGTACGTGATAAGAAAGTTTCACTGCGCATAACGAGAAATTCCGTGTAGTAACGCAAAAGTTTGCTGGTACGTACACACGTACATGCATCCACTAGTACTTACGTATGTTCGTGCATATACATATATATATATGTGTATATGTGTATGTGTGTGTGCATGTTTGTGTGTGTGTGTGTGTGTGTGTGTGTGTGTGTGTGTGTGTATTACCACACATGTGTACAAGCATGGTGGGCGAGGAGGAGCACCACATACACACAAAAGCTGGCACGTAAAGACATGTTTTTCTCATAAGCATTGTGTTCGGTGTCCTTTGATATTAACATTATATTTGGTAAAGCGTGGTGGGTACCTTGTCTTCTAACTGTCAATGTATTCTTAGCAATACATACATATATACATACACACATACACACACATACACACACATATACATATACATATACATATACATATATATATATATATATATATATATATATATATATATGTGTGTGTGTGTGTGTGTGTGTGTGTGTGCGGTTGCTAATACCTTGCTTTATATGCATTGTTGCCTCTGTGTTATTTAAACGTTTCAGCAGTTGTACATGGAGACACGCGTGAACCCAAAATTGTACTGTTTATAGATATTCAGAAATAAGACGGAATAATGCAGCCAGAGCTTCTCTCTGTGTGTTTGTGTGTGTGTGTGTGTGTGTGTGTGTATGTGTGTGCGTGTGTGTGTCCGTGTGTGTGTGTGTGTTTACACATACAAATGTACACACACACATATTCGTATAGAAAAACAAATTACACTAACAGGGAGAATCACTCGACTACCAAACAGCGACATGAGATAATATTTATTTTTACACACACAAAAGAAATTTATAACACTAATAATGATAATGATAATGATAATAATATTACAAATGCAGAATACAGTTTGTGTGGGGGTGTACATAATTCAGGTGAAAAAACAAAAGAACGAAATGTATGGGTGGTGGGGAGAGACGGAAGAATAAACATAGTATATAAAATGAGAAAACATGGAGAATGCATACCAGGTGTTATAGTAGCACCTCCAGCTAGATCCAGTCAAGCTGGCCCAATAGCAACTACAACAACGACAACAACAACAATAATTATAAGACTAATCCTTTCTACTATAGGCAAAAGTCCTGAAATTTTGCGGGAGGGGAATTGTCGATTGCATCGGTTGTAGTGTTTCACTGGTATTTAATTTCTCGACCCCCGAAAGGATGAAAGGCAAAGTCGACCTCAGCAGAATTGTAACAAAGAACATAAAGGCAGGTAAAACACCACAATGCATTTCGCCCGGAGTGCTAACAATTCTGCCAGCTCACCACCTGAATAATAATAATAATAATAATAATAATAATAATAATAATAATAATAATAATAATAATAATAATAATAATGATGATGATGATGATGATGATGGTAATAATAATAATAATAACGTATATTTTGCCCCTAGCATCTCCCCAATTCCATACGACAGTTTTCCATTTTTCTCTGAGCGGGAATTGCTTCTCAGCTTCTGGCTGGCTTTGTGCTGGAGAGGAGGAAATCACCGGTCTTCTCTGCTCTTCAGCTATAGTTGGAGAAAAATTTAAGGAAATATAGCTGCTATTTCCAGTTGCTCAAGTAAACGTTCCTTCATTGGCTGATAAAATATAACGCTTCTCACACTTAACAGTTTTATAACAAGCAAACACGCATGTACTCAGATACCGGATACATTTATTTCAGACTTATTTATCAGAACTGGACAAACTACTGATTTAAATCCTTTGCTTGTCCAGAGTATTTTCACAAGTTCGTCCGAAATGTTTTTTCTTCTTTCTAAACTTTTAGTTACTCATGATTTCATACGTTCTGAGTAGCATAAAACTTTCCTTTCATAAGTATTTGATTAATCTGGTCCTTGACAAAAATCTCCTAATATAATAATGAGCGTAGTGTTTTTATATATTTGTATCTATGTATATATATATATGTAATAATATACATATGGAAAATACTGGAAGGACTGGTGCCAAACTTTGGTATCAAGTACTACAGGAATGCTCGCACGGGTCGCCACTGCATGGTGCCAAAGGTACCGTCCACTGCATCTCACATAAGAACGAGATACTGCAGCAGCCTCGGTTTCAGAGGACCTCAGCTCTTCAATGCCCTGCCAAAACATTTGAGAGACATGCAAGACATGGATGCGGAGGTCTTCAAGACAAAACTTGACGCTTTCCTCTCCACGATACCAGACGAACCAATGGCTCGTAATGAGACGCAGTTTAGGGCAGCTATGTCAAATTCTCTTATACAC
>NC_068988.1:19029261-19031889 GCF_001194135.2 Octopus bimaculoides | reverse complement strand
ATACGTATATGTATGTATATGTGTGTGTCCAAAATCACAGAGTAGTAATAGGACGGAGTAGGAGAAAGTGTAGTATAAGTGAAGGAAGAGGAGAGAAAATAGTAATTCAGTGAAAGAGATGTAGTGAGAGAAATAACCCTGACTGAGAGAGAGTGAGAGAAAGTAATAGCAATGAGAGAAAGGAAGTGGCAAAGAGCATATTGTATATCGTCTATTTTTTCTCTGTCACAACATATGAATGAGAAAGGGAGGGGTGATAGATGAATAATGAAGGAAGGGGTGGAAAAAATCAGCGTTTCAACTCTGTGTGAGTATGTGCATGTATATGTAAAGTAGAGGCATGTGAATGTGTGTGTGTGTGTGTGTGTGCGTGTGTATGCGCGTGTGCGCGTGTGTGTGCAATGGAAATGGGATGGTGAACTTTCAGCGTTGAAAAGAAAACTCAAACAGCATTTCAACTCTGTTTGAATACATGTGTGTATATGTGTGCATATACAAGCGAAGTCTATGAATGTGTGTATCTGTGATTATTATATACCTTATGTTATACCTTATTTATATATAAAATACTACAACTAGCCGTCATTTTTGACGGCACAGAGTCAAGTAGTAGAGTTTATATCATTTGTGATTCATGTACGTCAGGGAAATATGGCTTAAGAGTCATATGTGATACACAGGACAGGCAAAGGGTTAACTTGGAAACTAAGAAAATTTATATTCACCTACTTTTGTCCTGAATATAAACCTTTTCTGGTTGGCTGCGACTTTTCAATTTCATCAATTTTTGTTCCTGTTGATTTCATATTTGGTGCAATGACGTAGTTTTGTTTGGTAATCGTTGACATGAAATCCATGTTCACTATATATCAATAAACACAGAGTGCATGTTTCTATAGTAACAAAGCAAACTGCTATCCCACATGGTCATTTTTCGCTTATTAAATGCTTAAGACACATGAAGTGTGAGATGATCATGAGATGTGCAAAAAAATAATAGCTAAATAGGCCTTAAATCATGCACTTTTTTTACTTGCAAAATCGCATGATTTCCCGTGTTTAGAATACAAATTCGCAAAAACGTTCTGAAAATTATAAAAAATTTAAAAAATTTATGGTAAGTTTCTGCTGTTTACAAAATAATAGAACAGGATTATGATTGTTATCGGGCGGTCATTGACAAAGCGGAGTAAATAGTTGAGAGAACAGGATTTATGAATGATATTTGTATTATTGGCGGTATTGTTCAGAAGAATGAAAGAGGTGGTTTTGATTCAAAGGAATATTAGAATGGTGCTTTTCGAGCGAGTTTATCAGTGAATATCTGCATAAAGACTTGCAAGCAGAAGTTAGACACACAAAGCAAATGTTTATTTGCGTAAATGTGTCACTATATATATATATATATGTGTGTGTGTATGTGTATAGATGTGCATATGTATTTAATACACACGTATATAAAGAGAGCTACAGAAAGGTGTGTGTGTGTGTGTGTGTGTGTGTGTGTGTGTACATATATATATAAATATACATACATATGTGTGTATGTATGTATGTATGTATGTATGTATTTCTATAGGTATGCATAAATGTATGGTGAAGGCGCACTGCTCAGTGGTTAGAGAGTCGGGCTCACAATCATGAGGTAATGAGTTCGATTCCCGGACTGGACAGTGTGTTGTGTTCTTGAGCAAGACACTTCATTTCACTCAGCTGCAAAAATGAGCCGCGATGTCACTGGTGCCAAGCAGTATTAGCCTTTGACTTCCCTTTGGATAACAAATAACATCGGTGGCGTGCAGAGAGGAGGCTGGTACGCATGGGCGGCTGCTGGTCTTCCATAATCAACTTTGCCCAGACTTGTACCTCGAAGGGGAACTTTCTAGGTGCAATCCCAATGTCATTCGTAACCGAAGGAAGTCTTTACCTTTAATTTTTTATAAATGTATGTCTTTAATATATATATATATATATACGTAGGCATATATATACGTAGGCATATATATATACGTAGGCATATATACGTAGGCATATATAGACACGCACAGATATACATGCGCACACAAAAACCTGAGAGTCAGATAGATAGATAGATAGATAGATAGATAGGTAGGCAAGAAGAGAAAGAGAGGGATAGAGAAGGTGATAGAGAGAGAGAGAGAGAGAGAGAGAGAGAGAGAGAGAGAGAGAGAGAGAGAGAGAGAGAGAGTGGGTTACGAAAAGGAAGGTAGAGAACCATGTCATAGAAAACTGCACCGATAACATTAAGCACAAACTTAATGAAAGTACAACTTCCTTCCAGCACACACGCACTTACACCACCAACACCAACACCACTGCTAACAACACCAGCATCACCACTTCTATCTACGTCCTAACAGTACAGTATATACAGTAGTAAATGAAGGTGTGTAGAGGTGTTAGGGAAGATATTATTTTAGGATTAATCACACGTATATGAGTAATATTGCCAAGGTAGGCGGCAGCAAAGAAATACTCTAGATGGCTTAATTAACTTCAACAGAGTAATGTGTCTTCATACAAATCTGGAAGTTTACACATTCTGGGAAATATTCATATAGCAGATGCACACAGCACACAGCTGAAACATATATATATATATATATA
>NC_068988.1:19028226-19029045 GCF_001194135.2 Octopus bimaculoides | reverse complement strand
ATATATATATATATATATATATACATATATAAATAAACACACATACACAAACATACATGCATACATACATACATACACACATGCGTACGTACATGCGTACATGCGCACATACATACATAGAAGTAGGTACGTACATAGACAAATACGCTAGCACGTATGCACGCACTCCGAAGCTCGTGAGCAGTTGTTGCGTGCATGCTTGTGGGTGTACATCTATCCATTCTATCTAACTGTCTATCCATACATCCATGTATATTTATACATGCATACATACACACACACACACACACACATATATATATACACATATATATACATATGTATGTATGTGCGCGTGTGAATGCGTGCATGTATGTATGTGTGTATGTACATAAGTACGTACGCTCATCCATATATATATATATATATATATATATTTATAAAGTATATATAAATATTATATATATGCATATGTATGTGTTCATACGCACACATACACTCATATAGAGAGATAGAGATAGAGTGATAGATAGATACATTTCTTTTATTAGCCACACAGGGCTCAACGAAGATGGGACA
Source organism: Octopus bimaculoides (assembly GCF_001194135.2). NCBI lineage: Eukaryota > Metazoa > Mollusca > Cephalopoda > Octopoda > Octopodidae > Octopus > Octopus bimaculoides. The sequence continues at coordinate 19,028,487 of NC_068988.1, read as the reverse complement.
AATACAATGTAGAGCTTTTCTTTTTGGGAGGGGGAAGGAAGGAAAAAAAAAAAAAAAATTGGTGGTGTCGATCAAAAGGGATCGTAGGAAGGGAAAAAGGGGCAGTTCGATCAAAAGGGATCGAAAAAAAAAGAAAAGGAAAGGCCGATCAATAGGGATCGTGTATCACACAGTAATGTTCTCGTGTAAAAAGAGGGGAGGACAGTTTAGGTTTAGCCGTGGAAGGAAAAGCCTACGGAAAAGACCACGGTAACCTTGGTC
>NC_068988.1:19024553-19026652 GCF_001194135.2 Octopus bimaculoides | reverse complement strand
ATATATATATATATATATATATATATATATATATATATATACACATACATATGCATACTGAGACTCACACACACATACATACATATACATAAGGATATATTAATACATATGTATATATATACAGGGTGGGTGAAAAGTATGTAGGCATTAAAAATTGATAATTACATTCATATAGCTTTTACAAATTTCTTGAAACAAATGATACAAGTTTTTAAATCTTCATATTCCATCGTGAGCACCGGTGGCGTCAACCAATTTCCTCAAACGGCCAGGTATGGAATAAACAACCTTCTGAAGGATGTCGTCTGGGATATTATTGAGAACTTCCTGAATCCGTGTCTCCAAGACCTCCAGCGTGCGTGCGAGGTTTTGTCTTGTACACCTCCTATTTTCTGTAACCCCACAGGTAAATATCACATGGAGTAAGATCTGGACTTCTTGGAGTTCTAGACTTCTTGGATTTCTGGACTTCTTGGAGTTCTGAACTTCTTGGAGTTCTAAGAGTTCTGGATTTCTGCGGTCACAGTCATCAGGTTTTAACTCCTGCCCGGAATGGGGATTCCACGGACGAAAATTCAGTTCTATACGCAACACCGTACGTATTGTGTCTTGTTAGTCCACCTTCATGAGCTGCTTGGCGTGTTGATTTTTGTGGGCTGCGATTAAACATTTCCATCTGGAAATTAAGAAATAGAAAATAAGTCAATAAGAAAATACAAAAAATCTCCATTACTAATGGAGATTTCTTGCATTTTCTTATTGACTTATTTCTTATTTCTTATTTTCCAGATGGCCAATGATGACTTCAGTGATGCTGAAAATTCTATAAGTAATATCTAACGCCTAGTTACTTTTAGAAAAATTTGATGCAGATTCTCTGCTCAACTTTCACTGTCATGGTCAATGCAACGATCACACGCTACACACCTTCCTTCCAAACACTGGTGTAAACAGCGGAAGCAAGCTAGAACTAGTTAAAACTTAGTGCGCATGCACAGCAAAGTTCAAGGTCAATTTGTGCAAGTGGTTTTACTCTGCATCATTTAGGTTCGTTATTGATCAGAATACTTATTGATCAGATCATGTATATATATATATATATATATATATATATATATGTGTGTAAACACACATGCATCATCATCGGTAGCAAACTCCTCCAATCTCACCCCAGCATCCCTGCAATTATCCCCCAACAGCCTCATTCTTGTCCTCTTCATATATTTATCACTAAAAAATCTCCTATCATTTCCGTTCGACAAGTTCGAGAGGTTCTGGAAAATTATCAACTTAAAGATTCACGAATTAGTTCGATTTATATTGAAGATTAAATTTATTTTCATACTTATATTGATTATATCTATTTGCGTACTACCAATTAAATCAAAGTATTGATTTATGCTACTTAAATTTTTCATTATCCAATGATGTTGAGAATCTGAATAAAAAGTCAGGAATGAATTGGAATTATTTCTTTTTACAAGAGAGAAGCAATTCAAAAATAAGCCATTAATTGGTAAAATAAGTTCCCACGAAAGTAGCTTCAAATACTTAAGAGAGAACTCAGTAGATGTACTCAAACATATAGACTCATATGTACGTCTATCTATCTATCTATCTATCTATCTATCTATCTATCTATCTATCTATCTATCTATCTATCTATCTAACTATCTATCTATCTATTTATCTATCTAACTATCTATCTATCTATCTACCAGCGGATATATGCATCTATCCAAATATATAAAAATAATTAAGTGCTTGCGTGTGTGTGTGTGTGTGTGTGTGTGTGTGTGTGTGTGTGTGTGTGTTTGTGTGTGTAGATTCGAAAGGGTATTTAATATTGAATAATATCTTTTGCTTCAAAGTTTCGACGTTAAAACTGGCTTCTTAAAGGAGTTTTAAGAAGACAATTTTAGCGATAATTTGAGGTAGACAGTTGCTATAAATAGCAAGTACATACATACATACATACATTCATATGTATATACATACATACATACATACATACATACATGCATACATACACACGTATATAAGTGCATACATATATAAATAGTGATTTTCAGCACACACATATATGCATATATATATAT
>NC_068988.1:19012931-19020684 GCF_001194135.2 Octopus bimaculoides | reverse complement strand
TATATATATATATATATATATATATATATATATATATATATATATGTATACATATATATACATATATATATATATTTATGTATGTATGCATGTATGTATATGTATATATATATGTATATATATATGTATGTATACATGTATATGTATATATATATATATGTGTGTATATATATATACACACACACACACACATATATATATATATATATATATATATATATATATATATATATATATATATACATATATGAAATATATTATTTGCTCACTATTCTTTTATCTTTTTTCTTTCTTTTTCATATTCTTGCTCTTCTCTTATGATGTGGTCTGTGGTATTGAGTTGCGACTCTACGTTCTGAGTTAGTTCAAATACCGCCAAGCTTCACTTTGCCTTTCATATTTTCGAGGTTGATGCAATAGTTACCAGCTCAGCACCGACGTCGATGTAATAAACTAGCCCCTTCCCACAAAACTTGAGGCCTTGTGCCCATAGTAGAAAGGATTACTACTACTACTACTACTACTACTACATTAACCTCAGTGATCAACTGATACTTTTTTTAAAGTCAACTTCGGCGGAATTTGAACTCAGAACGTAGCGACGAGTGAAATACTGCTAAGCAGTTCCTCCAGCGCGCTAACGATTCTGCCAGCTCGCCACTTTACTACTACTACTACTACTACTACTAACGATAATAATGCTTTCTACCATAGGCACAATGTCTGAAATTTGGTGGGGAGGGGCCTAGTCGATTACATCGACCCCAGTGTTTTACTGGTGCTTATTTCATCGACTCCAAAAAGATGAAAGGCAAAGTCGACCTCCGCGGAATTTGAACTCAGAACATAGCGGCAGATGAAATACCGCTAAGCATTTCAGCCAGTATGCTAACGACTCTGCCAGCTCACCGCCTACTGAGGAGTAGTAGTAGTAGTAGTAGTAGTTGTTGTTGTTGGTGTTGGTGTTGTTGTTGTTGTTGTTGTTGTTGTTGCTGTTGTTGTTGTAAAAGCTAGCAGCAGCAGTAGCAGCAGCAGTAGTAGTAGTAGCAGCAGCAGTAGCAGTAGTAGTAGTAGTAGTAGTAGTAGTAGTAGTAGTAGTAGTAGTAGTAGTAAGAATAATGCTAGTGTGAGCGCTCATTTGGCCAAAGGCATTTATAGTTGCGAAGCATGGACTCTGAACAAATTTGAATAGAACATAACCAATGTATTTGAAATGTGGGTGCATAGGAGAATGTTACAAGTTTCTTACAAGGACCATCAGACAAATAAATGGGTGCTACAGCAAGTAAATGAAAGAGGACAACATCCGAACATTGTGAAAAAGAAGTTCATTTATCATGGTTATATTCGAAGAAGCAGTGGTCTGAAAAACGTTATAATGGAAGGAAGAGTAGAGAGCAATAGATCAAGATGCAGGCAAAGAACGAGCTAGTTGGACAAATAGGGCAGGGCAGCTGGAGAACTCGAGCTTCATCTGAAGAAACTTTCGTTGTAGTGTCAGTAGTGACGACGACGATACAAATATTAAAGATTATATATTTGTTTTTTTGTATTTGACTTTGAAGATTCTTGAAGTAAAATCGTATGTTGAAACAAATATTGTAGTATCCTGGGAAAATCGTTCAATTTTTAGGTTTCAACTAGTTAACCATTTAGCAAAGTAATTAATCGTTTGTTTGATTAATCATTCAGTCAGTGAGTCAAGTAAGTTGGTCAAAGTTCTTTCGTTGCCATTCGTGACCTCATCAATAACACGTTCTCTCTGTTCCAGATTTTCAGGTCTCCTGAAGCAGACGATAAATCAAACAATCGGCTAGTTAATTGGTTAAACGGTTTACTGGCTGACTAACAATAATAAAACAAAAGTGAAATAAGACCAATGCATGTGTTTATTATTGACATAATGACCCTCCCAAGATACAACAAAAAGAAATAGTTTTTGGTTGCAACGAAAACAAAAGAGAGAAAAGAAAAGAAAACTGAATTCAATAAACGCCGATACTTCATTCCAATAAAGTCAAAATTATTTCACAAACGCAAAACTAAAATAATATTGACTTCTAGCAAAACAATTCATTTCTTCACAATGGAGATGAAGAATCAATAAAACAACATCTTATAAAATATTTTTTATAGAGCGTCTTATTAAATATTTATATTTGGAGAACACGTCAAGGTGAGAGTTCCTCAAAATATTGTTTTTTATAAGCGTGTGTGAGTGTAAAATACTGCGAATTAGCATAGTCATTAGTGCCTCAGACAAAATGTCTCAAAGCATTTCTTCCCGTTCCTGGTACTCCGTGTTCGAATCCTACCGATGTCGATTATCTTTCACCATTCCGCGCTTGAATAAAAGAATACCGGTCCAGTCCAGGGCAATGCATTGGTGGAACTGTAAAGAGGTCGGGCCGGTTGCCTTGTGGTATTATTGGATTCTGAGTTCCAATTACGTTATGGCCTACCTTCGGATTAATCCTACAACCGGATTAGCGTCACTATATAGCGCTTTGTTGCCTTTGGCGGAAGAGTTGCGAGTATTCAGATTAGGTCCCTGGTCGGAGGAGAGCTTCCACCTTTTTTCCTGCCAGGCTCGACGGCTCTATAAATGTTCATGGCGACTGCCTCCCTTCTTCAATGAAGTACTTATTATTCCTATTATATGTCGGTTTCAAATTTTGACAAACACCAGCATGGGAGGAGATGTCGATTGCATCCTTCCCATTGTTCAACTGGCACTTATTTTATCGATCCCAAAAGAATGAAACGCAAAGTCACCCTCAGCGAAGTTTGGGATCAGAACTACGGACGAAATACCACTAAGCATTTAACCCGGCACGGTAAAGATTCTGCCAGCTCACCGCTTTATTCTTATTACATATTGATATCTTATTCTTATTAAACATTATAGATGCGGGTGTGACTCTGTGGTAAGAAGCTTGCTTCCTAACCACATGGTTCTGGGTTCAGTTCCACTGCGTAGCACCTTGGGCGAGTGTCTTCTACTATAGCCTCGGGTCAATCAAAGCCTTGCGAGAGGATTTGGTAGACGGAAACTGTAAGAAGCCCGTCATATATATATATATATATATATATATATATATATTCATGTGTGTGTGTGTTTCTGTGTCTTTGTGTCTGAGTTTGTCCCTCATCGCCGCTTGGCAACCGGTGCTGCACTGTTTACGACATCGTAATCAAGCAGTTCAGCAAAAGTGATCGATGGAATAAGTACCCGGCTTTAAAAAATAGAGTACTGGGGTGGATTCATTTAGCTAAAATTCTTTAAGGTGTTGTCCGGACATGGTCGCAGTAAAAAAGATAAAAAGAGAAAAAAATGATCTCATTCTTATTAAATATTCTTTCAAAGAACAATATGTATGCGAAGCACATATGTAAAGCTGGACCTCAAAACACAAAGGTCTTCTTGTCCGTATTTTGTGGAATAAATGCGCTTGTGCATAAGTGAGACATCTAGTGAGAATATTCAAACGATAAACCTTTATAAAAAAATGTTCTTGTTAGATTATCGTACAACGTGTTAAAAAAAAACTTTAATGTGGAAAAGTTACGCTTGATTTTATTAACACGGGGAAACCACTTCCCGCCAGTAACAGATAACAATGGTTTTATGGACAAAGCACTACTCTGTCAGATATAGGATCCTCTTTGACTGTTGCTGACATTGACAGTAAGATAATACGTTCTCTGGCTGCAAATAAACGCCAGTAATCCCCGCTCATCAAAACTGTCATATTATCAATTAATCGATCAGTCAGTCAATTAATCAATCAGCCAACCTATAAATCAGTTGATAACAAAATATTTTCATAGACATGAAGACAATTCTTCCTCATTACCACAAGATTTAATAAATCAATAGACAGTTTTATAATTATATAAAACTGATTTATGCTAGGAAGTACATGAATCATTCTAAATTTTATCGATTGGATTTTGTCCGTCAATTATAATGCTTCTATATTAATATTTGGTTTTAGCTTGATTCGAAACAGATGAGAGCAAATTACTCGTTTGGACGAGAAGCTAGTCTACTGAAAGTACATCCACTAAGTGAATTAATAGTATCATTTCTTAATAGAAAATTTAACTTACTACATCACCTAACGTTTATTCACTAAAGTTCTGTGTGTGTGTGTGTGTGTGTGTGTGTGTGTGTGTGTGTGTGTGTGTGTGTGTGTGTGTGTATTAAGTTATCACAGGTTTGTCATTAGGGGTTAGACTAAGCTAATAAAAATAAAAGGTGTCGGGACTTGTCTATATTGCCACTGGACTACCAAAGGTTCCATTCGTTCTCTCAACTACATTCTATTTTCGTTCATTTTAATTTGAATTAATTTAAAGTGTCTCTTCTGTCTTCTTTAACCAGAATTGATCACTAAGCTAATGAAGTTTTCTTCCCATTACAGATGTAATTCGAATTCATTAGCATTTCATATCTCATTACGTTAAGTATATCGACACTCATTTTACTTCGCAGTATATCTCAATGATTTGCCAGAGTCGTTAGATTTCAGGTAGAATTCCTTGCGGTATTCTCCCCGACTTACTGAGTTCTGAGTTCGAATCGTTACCGAGTTCAACATTGCTCTGTATCCTTCCAGTGTCGATAAAAAAAAAAAGAAATACCAATATAGTGTCAGTGAATTGGCGAAAATGTCAAATGCTTCCACCTCTTTGCATTCTGAGAACAAACTGTGCCCTATCACCGAAAAACGGTGACACTTCTATCAGAAGATATGACCGAGAAAATAGAATCAGGACTTTGTAAAAAAGCGGAATAGAGACATAAGTTTTTCAGAAGAATGACTCCTACCATCGCCACTACAAGCCTATTAGTGAAACTGTTTTGATAAAATACACGGATTAATACCTCTGATAGATCATATTTGTTAGTGTGTCAAGTACTTAACATGGCGCCACGACCAATACCACGTTTGATTCCGTAACCTATAAGTAACTTAAATACTACATCTAACGTATCTACGAATTATTTATACACGTCAGTCCCCTGCTGGTAATTATCTTTTGTCTTGTCTTTCAGTTATTTGTCTGCTAATCAATTATTTCTTGAGATTCTTTTATAGAGTTGCGTTGATGATTTAATAATGAAGAACTTCTAAAGAAAGTAATACCGGTCGAGTTATATGTGTGATCATGTCTGTGAGCTTATGTCTCTACATGTATGTGTGTGTGTATGTATGTGCATGTTTATGTGAGCCTCTGTGTGTGTATGTGTTTGTATGTGTGTGTATGTGTGTGTGTGTGTGTGGTTCTCTTTTTAATCTTGAAGTAAAAACAAAAAAATCGATATTAATTTAGCCACGCACTGATTTAACTTTCCTGATTAACAATGTTCGTCTCCTACTTTGTGTCTATCGTCCAAGCAATATTCGTTCTGTTGTCATTGTTGTTGTAATTGTCGTAATATTGGTTTATGAGGTTAGATATGATATTCGTTATCACCGATATCAGGATTAGAATAGTAGACGAATCTGGTGATCAATGTTCTAATTGTGATGACACTGATAGTTAGTTTTTGTGATAATATCAATGATGTTAATATTGCTGCAGCAGCTACTGTTGTTACGTCTAGTAATGATAATAATTCTTTTTATTACAGGCACAAGGCCTAAAATTTCGGAGAAGGGGATTATTCAATCACATCGACCCTGGTTTTCAACTGGGTCTAATTTTATCACTCTGAAAGGATAAAAGGCAAAGTCGATCTCTCGATCTCGGTAGAATTTGAACTCAGAACGTAAAGACGGATGAAATACTGCTAAGCACTTTGCGTAGCTCGCTAACGATTCTGCTAGGTCGCCGCCTTAATAATGATTTAAGATTTTGTAACAAGGCCAGCAATTTCGAGGGAGGGGGCGATAAATCGATTACATCAACCCCAGCGACCAACTGGTACTTATTTTATCGAATTCAAAAGACAAAGTCGACCTGGGCGGAATTTGAATTCAGAAAGTAAAGACGGACGAAAGGCGATAAGCATTTTACCCTGTGTACAAACGATTCTGTCAGCTAGCCGCCTTAATAATAATAATAATAATAATAATAATAATAATAATAATAATCCATTCTACTAAAGGCACAAGGCATGAAATTTATGGGGAGAGGACTAGTCGATTACATCGACCCCAGTGATCCTCTGATATTTAATTTATCGACCCCGAAAGGATGAAAAGCAAAGTCGACCTCGACGGAATTTGAATCTTGAACGTGTAGACAGACGAAATACCGCCCAGCATTTCGCCTTGTGTAGCATTCATTTAGCCCATTTGGTAATTTTTTGTCGGTGTCCATGTCTCAAAGCCATTTAATAGCACTGATTCGAGATAGTTGCAATGAACAGCTTGATTCTGATTTGCCTAGGCAATTTGGAGTTTCAGACCTTTAGTTTGTGACAGGCTGTCCATGCTTGCTCCTTCCTGATTTTGATGTCTGATTCCAAACTGCTCACCCAACCACTTAATTATTTGAAGTCTTCAGCAACGTTCAATTTGGAACCACTCAGAGCAAACTGTTCAGTCTCACTTGATTGGTTGAAAGACATGTATTCCGTTTTCTCAACATTTGTTTGTAGTCCTTAGGATCTCATGTTTCTACTCGAACAATAACACGTACGTATGAATGTATCTACATGTACACACACACACACACACACACACACACACACACACACACACACACACACAGAGGCACGTACACATGCAAACATTAGGCGTGGCCGTGTATTAAGGTGTTTGCTTCTTAACAACATGTTTCCGGATTCAGTCCCACTGTGTGCCAACCTGGGCAAGTGTCTTATACTCTAGCCTCGCACCGACCAAGTCTTGCGAGTGTATGTCGTAGTCGAAAACTGAAAGAAGCCCGGTGTGTTTGTATTCCCGTAACATAGCGGTTCGGCAAAAGTTACCGACAGAGTAAGAACCAGGCTTTGCAAAAAATAAATATTAGGGTCGATTCGTTCGACTAAAAATTCTTCAAAGTGGTGCCCCAGCATGGCCACAGTCTAATGATTGAAACATGTAAACGATATATATAGTATTCATTTTTGGAGCGTTCGATATCGAAGAAGATAAAGCTATAAATAATACCGTATAAATATTGGGTTACTTTGGTCAGAAAAATTCCAAGGTTGCATGCGAGTCTCGAACCCTTAACTCCTGCGAATACGGTAGACGTCTTACATCTGGAACAAAGCAATCGTTGAAAATCTGGTGTCAGTATTAGAACTTTAATTCTAACCAGAGAAAACGGTATGTCGATGACGTCATCAGTATTTATAAACTTACAATTCTTTTATTGGAGACGTTGGATCACGGAGCACATAAAGCTATATAAATGCATGTGAATAATGTTTACATGAGATGTAAGTTCGAGCTCCATGCGCAGCCTTTAGCTTCTTCTATTCAAATGGTAACCCAATATTTACAATATTTACAATATTTACACGCTACTCCATACAGTTTTATTTGCTTCGAGATTCAACGTTCGCAAAAATAATTATTTCTCATTCTCTCCAAGTTAATGAAATCTTTATGGTGTCACCAGTATATACATAATGTATTTGTATATACATGCATATAAATGTATAAGCTCAAATCCATTCAAACACAGGCACTTACATGTATTTACATATGTAAATACGTATGTTTATATACATACATATGCATACATACATACATATACATACATACATACATACATACATACATATATA
>NC_068988.1:19012072-19012700 GCF_001194135.2 Octopus bimaculoides | reverse complement strand
ATATATATATATATATATACATATACAAGGTTGGCCAAAAGTTACCTGACAGTAAATCAAAACAATTTTAATTCCAAGATTAAAGCAATAAGTTATTTTAAATGGGACTTCGCTAATAAATAGACAAATGTTGAAAATAAACGGTGATTTTAACTCGCAGCATTCAATTATTAAACATTCATGATTGGAATGAATAAATAAATTTAGGGAATTTTGGTTTACTCTCAGGTGACTTTTGATCAATCCTGCATATATATAACTCGTGGTCAACGGAACTGCTTGTTCGTGAAGTTAGCATGCAAGTGGTTTAGTACTCCACAGACGCGTACCACTTAACGTAGTTCTCAGGAAGATTCAGTGTAACACAGAATGGACTCGTGTTTTCGAGCTGAGTGGACTGGAGTAACGTGAAATGGAGTGCACAACTCGTCGCAGGGTATCGAACCAACGATCGTACGTTCATGAACCAAATAGCCCTAACCACTTAACCATGAGACCTTACTCATAGATATGCATATACACAGGGATGCACACACACATACACACGCATACACACACATATATACGTATATGTTCATACATATATATATATATATGTATATATGTATATATATATATATATATATAT
>NC_068988.1:18997391-19010842 GCF_001194135.2 Octopus bimaculoides | reverse complement strand
ATATATATATATATATATACACACATATATATGTGTATATGCATGTATGTATGCATGTATATATGTATGTATGTATGTATGTATGTATGTATGTATATGTGTGTTTGTATGATTGTACTTGTCTGTGTGCAAGCGTTTCTGCGTGTATGTGTGAACATTTATTCATAAATGTACATAAAAATATCAAAATGCTATCTGCCACTTTCTAAAGTAGTCCGTAAACTCCATTATTATTATTACTAATATTATTATTATTATTATTATTATTATTATTATTATTATTATTATTATTATTATAACTATTGTTGTTGTTGTTGTTGTTGTTGTTGTTATTATTTTAACGCGCGTAACATAACATTAATTGTGTAATAACACGCCTTAATATATCAATCATTAATGATACACTCTCAAAATATCCACATACATGTGATAATGATATTTGGTGTAAAAACTACACTGACGTTAGAATCAACGCTGAATATTTAACAACAGCAAGAAAAAAATAAGGATCTTCAAATAATAATACAGAAATATATTCACTTGCTTTTACATAACAGTAGGTTTAATCTTTTGTGTACACATTCTAGTCGACGTGCTGACTCATTAGAATGAATTTGACAATTCTTTAGTCGCCTTTCATCACTCAATATCCCACCAGTTTTTGGTTTTACCTTCGACGTCTAATCTTTTTTTTTTTTTTTTCGCTTTTTAACGAAAGTGCTAATCCAATCTACTTCAATTCTCACATCTAACACAAATAATAATATTATCAATAATGATGATGATAATAATAATAATAATAATAAGAAGAAGAAGACGAAGAAGAAGAAGAAGAAGAAGAAGAAGAAGAAGAAGAAGAAGAAGAAGAAGAAGAAGAAGAAGAAGAAGAAGAAGAAGAAGAAGAAGAAGAAAAAGAAGAAGAAGAAGAAGAAATGGAAAAACTTTCAAAATACAAAGACCTGGAAATAGAGATAACTCGAATGTGGAATCTAAAAACAGAAACAATTCCTATCATAGTAGGTGCCTTAGGTATAATAAAAAAATATTCAGACAAATACATAACAAAAACACCAGGACTTACAAATACATATAACATAAAGAAAATTGCACTACTGGGTACTGCACACATTCTACGCAAAACACTTTCAATACAGTAAACATAAGAGCACCACAGCAAACCACAGCACATACTCAAGGCGCACAGAGCTGCGCTCGGTAGTGAAGTGAAAGCACGTTATAAAAATAAAACTACTGAACAATGATAATAATAATAATGATAATAATAACAATATCAACATCAACAACAGCAATAATAATAATTCTTTAAGACAGTGTCGTTCATTTTCTCTTGATTTGTATTTGTTTGTCCTAGCTTCAGCGTATTCATATCTATATATTCCTATATCCAGTGGATGCGCAATGGCCCAGTGGTTAGGGCAGCGGACTCGAGGTCGTAGGATCGCGGTTTCGATTCCCAAACCGGGCGTTGTGAGTGTTTATTGAGCGAAAACACCTAAAGCTCCACGAGGCTCCGGCAGGGGGTGGTGACGAACCCTGCTGTACTCTTTCGCCACAACTTTCTCTCACTCTTTCTTCCTGTTTCTGTTGTGCCTGTATTTCAAATGGTCAGCCTTGTCACACTCTGTGTCACGCTGAATATCCCCGAGAACTACGTTCAGGGTACATGTGTCTGTGGTGTGCTGAGGTAATCGATTACCGGTCTGGTAATCGAAACCGCGATCCTATGACCACGAGTCCGCTTCCCTAACCACTGGGCCATTGCGCCTCCACATACATACATGCATACATATATACATTCATACACATATATTTACAGTGGAAAAATTGAATGTAAATTTGAAATTTCGGTTTCATCACCGTCATCATTCTGAGATTTTTTCTTTCGAGAGATACTTGTGTAGGAATTGTAGGAAACAGGGATAAATTGGTGAAATGGATGCTTGCAGGGTGCTGGTTGATAGGAAAGCACTGTGGAGAGAGTCGCATTGTTAAGATAAGGCAAGTTTATTCTTGTTTAGGATTCTGTCAGGCGAAGAAACGAAGGAACATAATGTGATATGTTCGGATCACAATATCTTTCAATATAATTGTTTAATTCACATGTATACTTCAAAATCCTGTACAGTGGTACGAAATATAGGAGCCATTCGCATCAATAATCCACTGCTGGTAATATATATGCATAGATATACACATGCTGTATGCGATATACACATATTACAGTGTATGTCTTTGCGTATCATATATAAACACATGCATATATCAACGCTTATAATAATAGATATTCAAGTCTGTCACGTTTTTCTGTTGCACATTTGCAAGCCTAACTTCCTTTTCTATGCAAAGCTAGTTTTTACTCCATACCTATGTTAAATATGCAATAATGGGGCTTTGTACTTTAATGTATATCAAAGTCTGACAGCGGTAAGTTACATATATGTACGTTTCAAAACTTCAAAATTGAAAAATGCACATTTATATTAATGAATCTTAAAGAAAATGGCGTCCCTTGATGGAACTTATCTATTTTACGATTCCTTTCGTTATTGTTTAATTTCAAAGTTATAACATACGTTAGATTAATTTTGTAAAGAGAAAAGTATGAAGAAGCATAATTTCAACTGTTTCTATTCGTACACACGCACACATATACATACACACAAACGCACTTACAAACACATACATACAGACACGCACACACACGTGCATACACACACACACATGCATGTATACATGTATGTATGTTATATGCATTAAAAGAGACAGCGAGGAAGAGAGAGAGGGAGAGAAGTGAGAAAGGAATAAGTGAACATATAAATGTGTTATGGATAATTCAAGATTATATGAAGTGAACTTTCTTAGAATCCATTATTGTATCAACTTTCATAGAATGAAATGCAGAGTCTAATATACTTGTTCAAATGTTGGTTAACGCAACATTCGAATAGAATCATAAAAATCCACATTTTTTTATTATTGATTTCTCAGTTATTTAATTTCTACAGGACATACATAAACGCACATACACTCACACACACACGCACACACTCACGCAGATATGAACAATGTATATATATATATATATATATATACTGTGAAGAAACAAGAATGAACAGTTCAAATTTCTAGAACACGGTCATTTGTTCAATAATGCATAATGTTACATAACTTTACATTGTTATGTAACCATGCCATTTCATCTAGCAACAATGAACATTTTACTAGCAAACCTCAATATATATATATATATAATAGAATACAGAAAATGGGACGAGAACGCAACTGTATGTGTGTGTTTGTGTGTGTGTGTGTGTGTGTGTGTGTGTGTGTGTGTGTGTGTGTGTGTGTGTGTGTGTTTGTGCGCGCTCGTGCGTCTGCGTGTGTGTGTATGTATGCTATTATTAAGTTTATTTCAAGATTTCGTGTCAATAGAGAGAAAGTCGGTTTCTAACCTAGATCCAAGTCTTCTTCACTGGAATTTTAACATCAACAACACGGTACTTTTGTACGTATATGTGTATTATTAGGAGTTTGTGCATGTGCAGATTTGTATGTTTTGTCTTATGTATTCTCATTTATTTATGTATGTATATATTTATGCATGTATGTATGTATAATAGCAAGCTGTAACACTCATTAAAATCTAATATGAATTTGATCATCAACTTCGGGTCTTGAATGTCAAATCTCTCCTACGTCTATTTGACACTGAGCCTTTGGTGCTTCGATACTGTGTTGAACTGGAGAATTTCGTCCCTAAAAGAGCAACCAGACATCAATAGAGGATTTGAACTCATAAACCAGTTTAAACTATCATGGAGAAGAAGACAAAGTCATGCAGCAGTTGCTTTGCTTCGAATGAAATGAGTCTGTTTTGTAAACTGACACAGAACCCGCAATAAGAGTGAGACTGATGTGCATCATGGTTTCGTTTGGAGGAGAGTTGCTTTGTCCTTGACATTGCAAACCCATTGAGACAGCTACAGATGAAGACATTTTAGAAAGCCGAGTTTCTTGAAATGAAAAGATTTCGTGTAGTACTTACTGCGTGGTCTGGGAGCGAGGATGGACATGGCATGGGTAATAAAGTAATAAATGGAAGCGAGCCGACTAGTTATACATGACCTGTAGATGCTGCTAGTGTCTTCGTTCGTTAATCACTGATCATACATAGAAACGATCAAAGGGGATTATTCTAACCATGAACATCAGGGGATTTGACTTTTTTTTAGTAAAACCATTTTTATATCACCCAAATTATTTCCTATTTTAAGAAGGTTGTGTGTGATCTGAGGATGTTATTTCTAGTAAGTCGAATGGCCTCGTAAAGGCTCCCTTATTGACCTACACATGTTGACACGGATGGCTGCGACCAATGGATTTTGATTGAAGTAAACATAATTGGACATGATGTCTGAATTTATGATTATAAACTCTTGACATCATGCATCTATCTGCTTTAGCTAAACAAAACAAAATGTCGATTAAATAGAGCAGAGACAGGGCTAGCAGACCAGATAAGATTGGCGCATCATTTCCATGTTGGTTTTTATATATAGCTTATCAGCATTCCTGTTGCGGTTTATGTTGTTGCTGATGTGTTATTAAAACATCAATGACGCAAGAAATTAAATTATCTCTGGATAAAACGAATATATATATATAAAGAGAGAGAGAGAGAGAAAAAAAAATGGAAGAGGCTGATTTTTATATTAATTACGTTCAGACTTTTAAATTAATCCTTTCTGGTTATATAATTTTATTTCTAGTTTTTTTTCTTCTTGATGCTGTCTGGCAAAACAGAGAAAAAAAACACAACTTCCAATGATGATGATGATGATGATGATGATGATGATGATGATGATGATGATGATGATGATGATGATGATGACGACGACGACGACGACGACGACGATGACGATGACGATGATGATGATGATGATGATGATGACGATGACAACGATGACGATGATGAGGAGGACAACGACGATGATGATGATTGTGATGAATATGATGTATATGATGATGATGATGATGATGATACTAATAATAAATAAGCATGTCTCACTTGAAATAATACTTATAGTGTTGATGTTAATGGAATGAAAGCGAATATATACAAAAATAAAAAAAAAATTAAAGATATACAGTTTCACAAAGCAAGACGAGTATTTTATCATAATCTAGTTTTATAGTATGCATATTTAAGTGCTATCCGACGGGCTTTCAATTCTATTGCCACCACGTATTATTCATTTTCGTCTCGTTCATGCCTAAAAGCTAAAAGGATTCATACATTTAATTCAAGTGATAAATGTATACGTATATGTGTGTGTTTGTGTGTGTGTGTGTGTGTGTGCGTGTGTGTGTGTGTGTGCGCGTGTGTGTATGGATATTGTAAGTGTATTTTTGAATGATGACGGAAGCGATAAATTGTCCATAGGCATGAATGAAAATCTATGCACTGAAATGATTATCTAAGTATATTCATGAATATGTAAATAATGCGTATGTGTGTTTGAGTGTGTATATGTATGTACATATTCATATAAATATATATATATATTTATATGAATATGTACATACATACATATATATGCCTGTGTGTGCATACACGTATGTATTTATGTGCGTGTGCGTGTGTGTGTCTATGCACCATAATCTGATTGTCCACGATATAATTAGTAACGGCATCAAACTTGTTGCTTGTTAGGTAAAAGTGCGATTTTTACCCAGCTGAATCGAAAACTAGTTCTACAGAAAAAAAAATAGAGGATACCAGCAGAGTAAACGTCTTTCTAACATCAACTCGTTGCCTTGTGGCATCATCTCACGCGAAATATGATGAATTTCATCGAGAACGTCGGTCGTTCAGTCGATGTAGTGGAAGCAGTATGTCTTAATGTCCTTATCGCCTGCTATTTTATATTGCAGAATGTTGCTATTTGTAATTACAAAAGTTATAAACAATTAAATATATTGTAATCAATCTTGTGAAATTTCGCGGTTCGATTGCTGCCTGGGATTTTATGGCTCCCTCTGCATTCCGCCTACCTCTACTCCGAGTTGAAGTATAAAGTTTACTTGGGTGCAAGGAACCGAGCCTTTATTTCGTTCAGAGGAACGTTATATTTCGTTCAGAGGAATGTTGCCAGATAGATGAAATATTGAAAAACCAGTGAGGTACACTGTATTGCTGTAGTGCAGCTGGAAAGATAAAGCATCGATACTGCTGCTCTTTATGAGACCAGTCTGTTAAAATATGACGGTATCAGGGATACAATATAAATATTCTTTTTGAATGGGGAAGTAACAGCGCGGAGATGCAAATGCGGGGTTGGCTTTACTGAAAAGAAAACAAAAACAAAAAAAACATTTAGTGAAATTACCAAAAGACCCAACTGTTATTAGAAACCAGAACGAACGCTCTGTCATTTTGATCGCTGTTTATTCTTCTACGAGAATCATTCCTGACGCTGCGAAACAGCAGTTCTGCTATATTCTGAAAGTGACTATATAAAGTGAGACCCAAAGACGTAGAATCTAGTACAACTGGGTTATTCGGATTTCGGTATTGGATAGAAGCAGAGAAGTGGCCATGTGTTATTAACAAACGATGCAGGAAGATGAAAATCAAACGAAGAATATTTCTTTATTCTGTGCTCATAGAGAAAAATCGTCATTATCAGCTCCATGTTCAAAGAAGAAAGATCAGAAAGTGATTTAGGTGCATTGACAATTGACATTCGGGCAACTTATTGAATTACATCATAATTTGGCGGCGGTAAAGAAAAGTTATATTCACACTGCGCGAGTCTGAGAGGAGTAAATTGAAGAGTAGACTATGAAATCCATTGACAGAGGATAGCGTTCGCAGTAGTCTCCAAACAGAATAGGACTAGAAGTTCGAAGCCCATTACACTGGCAACAAGGAAGTTAGCAGTGAGGAGTAAAAAAGTCGTTGTGGAAAGGGGCATGGATGACTTTCAAGTTGAGACTAACAAAATATTTAAAAACAAAACATCGTGTATAAATGCAAGATGGTCTTTGTTTCGTACTACCATGTATGGAATAGTTAAATATGTATTGGGAAACATCAAGACTACATTGATTGAAGGTGACACAATTCTTCTTTCGCCTCGCTGTTGGAATAACGCAACAAAGCTTTCAAGAAATACCCGCAGGTACCCGGAATTCAGTCAATCTTGGTCAAATTCAGAAAATTCAGGCGGAAACTGTTATGACACATGAATAAGATGGAGTTGTAGTAAAGGTTTATTAAAGTAATTACGATACTGTTTACATTTGTGCAAATAGTTTTTTATGTTGGAACGAAGGATATATACAGACCGTAGAAGAGGGGAACCACTTAGTTGAAGTCTTCTGATAGATTAGCAGATTTCCAGAATTTAACAAATCCTTGTCCACTTTCCACAACACTTACAAAAATTACTCATTGTAGCGTACTATGATATGTCGGGTGAGAAACTTTGGAAACTGTAATGCATTACTCTACTGACGTAAAATGTAACGCATTACTCTACTGACGTATCAATCTGCCAAATGCAGGAGAGGTGTTGACTGCAACCACGTCACTCAATTAGAAAGGCAGCGGAAGTAAAATAGAATCCAACAAGAGAAAACGAGGGGACAATTATATTAGACATCGATACCAGTTAATCCTAGTATTATTGCAGGCTGGGAGTAGACATAGTATCGTCCCTATATTCAAGGGGATTGAGGAAAAAGAATTCAGAAGCTATCAAAGGATACTTTCACATGACATCCACGAATTGTTTCCCAGTCTGAATGAGAAAATCTCAAAACCAATTCTAATGACGTTCAAATAATAAAAAAAAAAAAACAAGAATAAAGATACTTCTTGAGACATATAGATTTCGTCTACCAAATCCACTCACCAGGTTTTGGTCGGCCCGACGCTACAGTAGAAGACACTTGTACAACGTGCCACACAGTGGGACAGAACCCGGTGCTGTGTGGCTAGGAATATATTGTATGTATGTATGTATGTATGCATGTATGTATATATATATGCACGTATATGTATACATTTTATATCGATATGTATATATACAGTTATATGTCTGTATATATATATATATATGGAAAAAAGAGAAAGTACAAAATGCTAAACTACTTTTATAAAGAACATTACAGAACCGGTTTCGATCCGGTTCTGTAATGTTCTTTATATAAGTATTTTAGCATTTTCTACTTTGTCTTTTTTCCATATATATCTACTCGTGTGTTCCTCTTCAACCTTTTACATATATATATATATATATATATGTTTGTATGCATATCTATGTATATGTAAGCATAAGTGTGTGTATGTGTGTGCGTGTTCGCGCACGCTTTTGTATATTTGCACCAACTCAGGAAACACCTGATAGTAAGCAGTTTAAGATGTCGAACATCAAAATTAGAACCAAGACGAGGCATATGTTGCTAACAGATACATTATATGCTAACGACTGGTGTCTCTCCGACTACAGATGCTGTACAGTGCTAGGTGGCTATTTTTGACGACGCAGTCACAAAGTTCGGTTTAAAAATTAATATGCAGGACACTAAAGTGTTTTATCAGCCTAATTTCGAAACAAACCAAGTAGCAAAACCGGAGCCTTTTGTTATAGCGACGCAGAGGCTGGTTAAGACAAACTAATTAAACTTTTAATCATCGAGATGGTACAATCAATAATTATGATAGGGCTAGTACCAAAATAATAGAGGCGCAATGGCCCGGTGGTTAGGGCAGCGGACTCACGGTCATAGGATCGCAGTTTCAATTCCCAGACCGGGCGTTGTGAGTGTTTATTGAGCGAAAACACCTAAAGCTCCACGAGGCTCCGGCAGTGGATGGTGGCGAACCCTGCTGTACTCTTTCACCACAACTTTCTCTCACTCTTACTTCCTGTTTCTGTTGTGCCTGTAATTCAAAGGGTCAGCCTTGTCACACTGTGTCACGCTGAATATCCCCGAGAACTACGTTTAAGGTGCACGTGTCTGTGGAGTGCTCAGCCACTTGCACGTTAATTTCATGAGCAGGCTGTTCCGTTGATCGGAACAACTGGAACCCTCGACGTCGTAAACGACGGAGTGCCAACAACAACAACAAAGTACCAAAATAGAACTTAGAATGAACAAGGCCACCTGGGCATTCGAGGGTTTAAGAAAGAACGATTGTAGGACATCAAGTATGTGTCGAAATGAAGTAGTACAATACAATAATTTAATTAGGGTAAGGTGAATTTGAAGTCTTACAGTTGTTTCTGAGATAACTCAAGTGGTAGGTTAGCATGTCCATGCACCGTGTATTCCGTTATCAGAGATAAAGTATGAATATTTTAGACGGGGAAAAATGTACAGTTTACAAGGAAAACTTAACTCTCTATCTATCTATCTATCGAACTATCTGTCTATCTTTCTTTCTCTCTCTCTCTCTCTCTCTCTCTCTCTCTTTCTCTCTCTCTCTCTTTCTCCCTCTCTCTGTTTCTCTCTCTCGCTCTCTTTCTCTCTATGTATATATATATATATACAGAGACAGACAGACAGATAAGGAGAAAGCAAGAGAGAGGAGGAGAGATGCATACATACACATACATTCAGGTGCAAGGAGACTTTACATTTCACTACTTTGTAATTGACTACTCTGTGGACTGATAGCCGAATCCATGCGATGAGCTTATTACGAAAGCCGCAATGATCACTGAATCCATAACTACTTATTGATACACACACACACACACACACACATACATACATATATATATATATATATATATATATATATATGCACATACTCACACATGTATATATCTATATATATATATATATAATACATTCACAATAAATGTGTATGTGAGTAAATGCATGCACAAAGCATGAAAGTATAAAATATACTCTAAAAATTTTAGTTGTTTTTCTCATATCAATCTAAAGCGTTGCTAACGTTTCCTTTCTACTACTTCCACTCTCATAACCACCATATACAATAGCAGAAGTCACTACACACAGACACACACACACTCGCACACTCAAACACATACATCATACTATCATTGTATGTGTGCGCTATCATTGTTTAAACGCTGTTCGATAGATTTAGATAATCTAATTGATTTTTATAGTTCTATTTATTTGGCTTTGAGTTAAAACGTAATTCTTACTTTTGGTTCCAGCGCTGAGGATGGTTTGTATTTAATGTTTCTATGCCTTTATTACATTTGATTTACTTGTACACATGAACGTTTTACACAAACACAACATAAATACTCACACTCTCTCCCCTCCACACACATATATGTATGTATGCATGTATGTATGTGTGTATATATATATATATATATATATACTCCATTATTTCCAACTTGCTTTGTAGTAGCTTTCTAAAGCATTTAACTCTATTCTACAATGCTTCATATAATTTTTACTATTCGAGAGTCAGTAAATATGCACACATACATGCACTATGTGTTTGTGTTTGTTAGTACATATATATATATATATATATATAATTTGTATAATCTGTTTGAACACATTGTGAAATAAGGAGTGAAAACTAACATATATCAAAAGCAAAGGTTTGCAATTTTTACTGATGTTACGATATTTCGGCTTCAAAAAGCCCTTATCAAGAGAAAATGGAAACTGATTTTAGCTTTAAGTTTTAACGATATATGGGGCTAACTGGCTTCTGCAGATTGATATCTTCACCAGCAGTTGTAATGCTGCTAGCTGGTATCTGCAGATTAAATTAGTGAATTGTTGAAAGCGTAGTTAACCAGTGTATATATACTATTTCCGTATACAAGCATGTTCCCAGTCAGGTTTTTGACCCTCCCTAAGGATTGTCAGGCAGATTGCAGCAATTATCCTATCGTTAAAAAACACCAGCTCTAAAAGGCAACTGCTACAAATGTTCTCCTTTTGGAAGTTTAGTATAAGAATAGTGAAAGGGCAGTGGATTGCTCCTAATAGCCCCTTTCGAAATTTAGTACTTCCTTGTGTTGGTGGACCTATCCCATGATTCGCTAAATCAATGAGTTTTCATCCCTTATATAAGCAATCTTCATATTCATGAGATTCCATTGTGAATATATACAGACTTGGTATTGGTTTCTTTGGCTCATCATGCGCAGATCTGTGCACGCAGTATACTTTGTGAAAGGTGTTATTCGTAGACGAATCCCTCACCGTATATTTCAAGTGGAAATGAAGCAGATAAAGAAATCTGATTAGGTGTGACGTTTAGTTACGAAGTCTAAGTGGTCATCGATAATACTATACATGCTGACTGTCTCCCAGTGAGAAGTGAGCATGCAGATATCATTCACAAATCTAAAGAAAAGAAAACAGTGGAGAAGTATCAGTCATGAAACAATATGTACACTAACAAGTTCGCATATATTATGGCTCTGGCAGGCTTAATTATAGGCTTGGTCGTTATGGGGTTGTCCTAATCTAATGATTATAGGTGGAGTCACGTAGAAAATAGCCGTAGATATTGTTCACAGTAACTCTCAAGAACATGGTGGGTGTTTGAGGTCCTAAGGTCAAATGTTTGGAGTCTAAAATAAAACATGAGGCTAATTATTAGATTGAAAACTAGGGAGAAGAGCCATGTGTGTAGAGAGGAATTACGTCTAAGTTAAAGATGAGTTTATTATTATACTTAAATGTTGACCAACAGGTGTGACTGTGTGATAAGAAGTTTGTTTCGCAACCACACGATCCCGGGTTCAGTTTCACAGTGTAGCAAGTTGGGCAAGAGTCTTCTACTATAACCCAGTGCTGAACAAAAGCTTGTGAGTGGATTTTGTAAGCGGAAACTGCAAGAAACCTGTTGCATATATATACGAAGGTAGCAAGCAGGCAGAATCGTTAGCACGTCGGCAAAAAGGCTTATCGGCATTTTGTCGATCTTTACGTTCTGCGTTCAAATTGCGCCGAAGTCGACTTTGATTTTCCTCCATTCAAGGTCGATAAATTAAGCACCAGTCAAGTACTGGGGTCGATATAATCGATTAGTCCCCTCCACCAAAATTTCAGGCCTTGTGCCTTTAGTAGAAAGGATTATCATTATTATTATTATTATTATTATTATTATTATTATTATTGCTATTTTGATAAGTGAAATCTAGGAGGTTTCGGCTTAGTATCCATCACACACACACACACATACATATATATGTGTGTGTGTGTGTGTGTGTGTGTGTGTGTGTGTGTGTGTGTGTGTATACATATATATATATCGGAGACACCCTTTGGTCACGAATGACCATGGGATTGCACCTAGAAAGTTACCCTCCGAGGCACAAGTCCAGGCAAGGTTGTTTGTGGAAGGCTAGCAGTCGCCCATGCATATCAGTCTCCCCGCTCCACGCCACTGATGTTATCCAAAGGAAAGGCAAAGGGGCCGATACAGCTTGGCACCACTTACGTTGCAACGCATTTCTACAGCTGAGTGAACTGGAGCAATGTGAAATAAAGTGTCTTGTTCAAGAACACAACATGCAACCCGGTCCAGGATTCGAACTCATAACCTCACGATCGTAAGCTCGACGCTCTAGTCCCTGAGACATGCGCTTTCACTATATATGTATATATTCGTTACTGTTGCGTTAGTAACGAATCTAAAGCATGCTGAGTAAAGTCGCTTGGCGGAGATTGACCTTCAACTCTGCTGTGCATGTGCATTAAGTCTTAACGTTCTAGCTCACTTCTTTTGCTTACAGCAGTACTTGGAAGGGAGGTGTGTAGCGTGTGATCGTCGCATTGAACATGACAGAGAAAGTTGAACAGACAATTTGTATCAAATTTTGCCAAAAGTTTGGCGATACTCGAGTCTCTTTTTGGTCAGCTGAAAGTAGTCTTGGCACAAACTTGGCAGACGCGTGTCTCATACCCAAATCTTCAGTGATAATGGACTGAACTGAACCGTAACAAACCTGCACATCCTCTGATAACTCACGGATGGTGATTTGTCGATTTTCCCTCACAGCTGCACGTGCATCCTGCGATGTCTCTCTCAGTTCGGCTGGTTGCGGGTTTCCCAAAACGTTCGTCAATATCGACATTTTTTCGGCCATCTTGGAAACGTCTGCACCACTCGTACACTTGTGTGCGGCTCATACACTCCTCTCTATACACTGTCTGCAACTTTGCATAGGTCTCTGGGTAGGTATTGCCATGACAATCTTTTCTGCCATGATCAATGCAACGATCACACGCTACACACCTTCCTTCCAAGCACTACTGTAAACAGCAGAAGTCAGATAGAGCAGTAAAACTTAGTGCGCATGCAGAGTAGAGTTCAAAAGCAATCTGTGTCAATAAGCTTTACTCTGCGTGCTTTAGTTTCGTTATTATTGGAAGTTATTAATCAGCCTTCGTAATACATATATATA
>NC_068988.1:18995628-18996314 GCF_001194135.2 Octopus bimaculoides | reverse complement strand
TATATATATGAGTTTGTGTGTGAGAGGGAGAGAGAAAGGGAGAAAGAAAGAGAGCGAAAGAAAATTGTGTGTGAACGTGCCTATCTCTGTGCTAGTGCGTGTGTCTATCTGTCTTTCTGTCTGTCTGTGTTTCTGTAAATGTGGGATGTGAGAGCACGCAAATGACACCATATTTCGAATTAATGAATTTAATGTTAAGTTTATTTCAAATCTCACATGCATTTCCCTATAATCCATCCTATATAAAAAAAAATATGTGCTAACTTCCTGTGTTAATTTGAACAGTAAATATACAACTTATTCTCTCAAAGGCAGAGTTTACCAACTTCAAAGACTTTAGCTAAAAGTGTTATAATTCCCGGCAGTGACTAGAGGCTGCCTTGCAAAATAAACGAGTTGTTTATTGAAAAGATGAACAGAAATTGTCTCAGAGGAGAAGTTATTACTGATTCAATAGAATACTACTTGTGGCAAGACGGAAATACTCAGCGGCACCCTGACCGATAGAATGAACACACACACACCACACACACACACACACACACACACACACACATATATATATATATATTATACATATATATATATATATATATATACATGTATATATATATATATATATGTATATGTGTGTAGATATATCTGTGTGTATATATATATATATATATATATATATATATATATAT
>NC_068988.1:18990684-18995485 GCF_001194135.2 Octopus bimaculoides | reverse complement strand
ATATACGCACACTCATACATTCATATGAGAGAGTGTATGTATATATGCATATATAAAGATATAGATATATGTATGAATGTATTTCTGTGCATGTGTATGTGTACGTGTGCGCGGCATACATGTATATCTATCTATCTATCTATCTGTATAAGTATGAATGTATGTGCTCATAGATAAGCTGACAGACAGACAGATAGACTGACAAGCATTGTATGGACGTATGTAAAGAAAAAATTGTTTTTCTATATTCGCCTTACTCCTACGTGGCTCCA
The DNA here is from genome assembly GCF_001194135.2 of Octopus bimaculoides. Classification (NCBI taxonomy): domain Eukaryota; kingdom Metazoa; phylum Mollusca; class Cephalopoda; order Octopoda; family Octopodidae; genus Octopus; species Octopus bimaculoides. Next base: position 18,995,213 of record NC_068988.1, on the reverse strand, counting down.
TTACTTTTACGTAATTTTCCATTTCCAATATACTTACCTGAAAGGATTCTTTTCTTCTCTTTCATTTCATTTCTATTTGTATGTTTCTCTCTACAAACACAGAAATCACCTTCTCTTCGTCTCCACATAATTTTGCATATACAGTTATTTGGTCAGCAAATAAGATTCCTTCACCTTAATCAGAAGCTATCAAAATTATTTTATTTATTTACTCTTTTTTTTACTCTTTTACTTGTTTCAGTCATTTGACTGTGGCCATGCTGGAGCACCGCCTTTAGTCGAGCAAATCGACCCCAGGACTTATTCTTTGTAAGCCTAGTACTTATTCTATCGGTCTCTTTTGCCGAACCGCTAAGTTACGGGGACGTAAACACACCAGCATCGGTTGTCAAGCGATGTTGGGGGGACAAACACAGACACGCAAACATATACACACACATACATATATATACATATATACGACAGGCTTCTTTCAGTTTCCGTCTACCAAATTCACTCACAAGGCTTTGGTCGGCCCGAGGCTATAGTAGAAGACACTCGCCCAAGGTGCCACGCAGTGAGACTGAACACGGAACCATGTGGTTGGTAAGCAAGCTACTTACCACACAGCCACTCCTACGCCTATTTAAATACCTAAAACTGGTTTTAAAAACATGATTCTAATGCTTCAATTTTCTATAACGTTAAAAAATTTGAAATGAGAGCATTCGAATCATGATTTGCGGACTTTGAGTTTCCAATAAATTAAATGTGAATTATATGCCTTCAGTTTTGAGTCACCCAACCATCTCCGCCTTTCGTGTTGCAAACAAAGTGAGTGATATCTTCTTCAACTGCATCTTACATGTAGTAATATATGGGATTACAATCGAGAGAATTAGGAAACCAGAAATTCGGGGCTGGAGAAGTCGTAGAAGTTTTCCCACAATTGCTTCTGACTTTTTCCTGAAGCTTAGCAAAGTGCCAAATTCTGCTTCCACACATTTGGCCATACCAGCAGCAACCCTCTCTAGCTAGCGTTTGACTACAGTCCGCCGTGATTTTACATCGCCGCCTGAAATGCACCTAAGACGTGCGGACGCAGTCAGAACTCCTGCGGCGTCCAATGCTGTTGGCCACGGCTTTGTAGTCTCCGTTACAGCTGCCCATGCCATGTTCTGCAGCCTTTGTAATGTTCATAGAGCTTTGACCAGCAGACATGACATCGGTATTTTCATATCTGGCGCGAATCACCATGATATAGGTAACCTTTTCCCAATATTTAGATTGCATTCGGTTCTCCATGTCAGTAAACTTTTTCTCAATTACATCTTTAATTTGTATGTGCTCCAACGCTGTTAACTGTTCACCAATACATCAAGCTTTTCCTGAAAAAATGAAACATAAAATCGTCAATTTCACCCTATCACCCTGTATGCGTATGAGTCCGGCTCTTTACATTCGGAAGAATGTTTTGCGGTATTTGCTCCGGCGCTTTACGGTCTGAGTTTGTTTTCCAGACAGGAATAATGTGCCCTTCAATCATTTCAAGGTCACTAAGTAAAGTACAGGTCAGATCTTATGTTTAAATTAGAAAACATTACATCTCTATAATACATCGAGATGGCCAAATCGTTAAAGCGTCAGTTTTTTTTTTTTTTTGTGCTTTGCAAAGTTTGATTCGACTGTTTAATATCTCGGTTCAAATTCCACCGAGATCAACTTTACTTTTTATAAAATGCTTTTCGAGTACGGGGGTCAATGGCATCAACTAGCACCTTCCTTCAAACTTGCTCGTCTTCCGTTTAAATTAGGAACCATTAGAATCCATAATATGTGGGCGAGTGTATGAGTTTGAGCATATATGTGTATGAGTGTATACAATATAATGTAAATCTATTAAACGTAGATGAATAATGAAAGTGAGCTAATTAACCAAAATTAGTAAAAAGCGTGTTTAAATGTACAAACATAAAAAGAAAATAACGAATTCATTCACTGAAAGGAATATTACTTCATTTGTGTGTTCCGCTCTGTGCTTAAATATACGTATATTGCGACCTGATGATTAACATTAGCAACGTATATATAGATGTAAGCTATTTAAACAAGAGAATATACATATATGTAACCTTGACAACATCGATGTTTTGAATGAGACCAATTACGCTTGAAATCGCGAAACTTCGATTGTCAGACCTCCTGGCGCACACGTGTACACACACGCACACACACCTACACCAATCACTTAATTTTTCTCGTTCTCTCCCTCCCTCTCTCCTCCTTTCCTCCTCTCTCACTCTCTTTCTCTCTCTCTCTCTCTCTCTCTCTCTCTCTCTCTCTCTGTATATATATATATATATATATATATATATATATAGATAGATAGATAGATAGATAGATAGATAGATAGATAGATAGATAGATAGATAGATAGATAGATAGATATGTATGTATATATATACATATACATATATCTGTATGTATATATATATACATATATATATATTTATGTATATATATGTGTGTGTGTGCGTCGGTGTGTATGCGTGCGTGTGTGTTTAGGCGCAGGACTGGCTGTTTAGTAAGAAGCTTGCTTCCCAACGACATGGTTTCATGCTCAATCCCGTTGCATGGCACCTTGGGCAAGTGTCTTCTACAATAGCCTCGGGTTGACCAAAGCCTTGTGAGTAAATTTGGTAGACGGAAACTAAAAGAAGCCCGTTGTATGTGTGTGTGTGTGTGTGTGTGTGTGTGTGTGTGTGTGTGTGTGTGTGTGTGTGTGTGTGTGTGTGTGGGGGTGGGTGGGTGTATGTTTGTGTGTATGTCTGTGTTTGTTCTTCCACCATCGTTTGACAACCGATAGAATAAGGTACATATATATACGGGATCTGATTAATTAGTATCCGGACTTTTGACTTGCTAACAAAGCAAAAGCTCGCAGAGTAAAGTCGCTTGGTACAGATTGACCTTCAGCTCTGCAGTGCATGTGCACTAAGCTCTTACGTTCTAGCTCACTTCCGCTGTTTACAGCAGAGCTTGGCATGAAGGTATGTTGCGTGAGATCGTCGTATTGACCATGACAAAGAAAGTTGTCATGGCGACATCTGTTCAGAGGCTTGTGAAAAGTTGCAGAAAGTGCAAGAGGAGGAGAATATGAGTCGTACAAAAGTGTACGAATGTTTCAGATGTTTCCAAGATGACCCAAAAATTGTCGATATTGACGAACGTTCTGGGAGACCCGCTGCAAGAGAGAACTAAGAAAAACATCGCAAATGTGCGCGCAACTGTGAAGGGAAATCGTCGAATCACCATTTGTGAGTTCTCAGAGAATATGCAGATTTGTTACGGTTCATTTCAGTCCATTATCACTGAAGATTTGGGTATGAGACATGTCTGCCAAGTTTGTGCCAAAACTGCTTTCAACTGACCAAAAACACACTCGGGTTGCAAAAAATCTTATTGATTGTGTTGATAACGATAAAAACTTTTTGAAAACTTTGCGTAGGCCTCTAAGTAGGTATCACCAAAATTTGATGCAGATTCTCTGCTGAATTTCCGCTATCATGAACAATGCGACGATCACGCGCTACAAACCTTCCTTCTAAGCACTGCTGTAAAGAGCGGAAGTGAGCTAGAACGTTGAAACCTAATGCGCATGCACAACGGAGTTCAAAGTCAATCTGTGACAATCGACTTTACTCTGTGTGCTTTGGCTTCCCTACCATGGCAATAGTCCGGATACTTATTGATCACGCTATGTATATGTCTACATCTATACATATATAAATTAAATAATAAGGATAGAAATTGATATTAATCAATTGAAACCAGTGGCTTAGCATATTTAAAAAATCCGACGATTAAAAATTGTGTTACATACAAGATTAAGAGGAATGGCCACTTAAGTGGACACCTAATATGCTAAACATAGACGTTAAACTGACATTATCACGAAGAATGTGTTTTTCCTCTTGAGAACACAGCCTTCGTGGTAATGGCGATTTGACGTCTATGTTTAGCATATTAGGCGTCCACTTTAGGGGTCATTCCTCTTAATTTTGTATGTCTATACATACATATATATGTCTATACATACATACATATATATATATATATATATATATATATATATATATATATACACACACACATATATATATATATATATATACACACATGTATAGCTGGATGGATGGATGGATGGATGGATGGATGAATAAGTATATATGATTAACTCTATGCTAATATTACCTTTGGCACCTTGTTACCAATATCATTTCTATAATTCCACACAAGACTTTCGTTAAATATTACCAGGGCTTCATAGAGTAAAAGCAGCTGTTTCTATGGATACGATGGCGTGAGTTTAATACAATAGACTTTGGAAATGTAAGGTGTCCAATTACGGAGTTATTTTTACGCAAGACTAGATGTGTGTGAGTAAGAGGGAGAGAGAAGAAAATGTGTGTATGTGTGTACGTTTGTGTGTATGTATATATATATAAATATATATACATCTGTGTGTATATATATATATATATATATAT
>NC_068988.1:18989024-18990674 GCF_001194135.2 Octopus bimaculoides | reverse complement strand
TACGCAAGACTAGATGTGTGTGAGTAAGAGGGAGAGAGAAGAAAATGTGTGTATGTGTGTACGTTTGTGTGTATGTATATATAATTAATCCGAAAAAAAAAACACATATATACATTTTTTTTTACGTCAAGATTATATAGAAACATTGAGAAAACGGGAACTAATTGGATTTTAGGATTAGACTCGATGATAAAGTTATCAATAATAGCGAAAGCATAATCAGTTTAAACCCCATTGGACGGAAGCCTTTGATTTTTTTCATTCCGAAAGGTTTTTAATCCAGTATATACACACTACTATTTATAGTTTTATCTACCTCGAACTTAACACCTACAAAAGATCTATCAAATTTATAAAAAGCCAAAGAGAAAATGAAAACAAACGGAGAGAAAAAATGTGTAGGTTCAATATATATACAGGGTCGGGGGAATAAATTGTCGTCTAAATTACGCAAAAATGAAAATAATACTGACATCTCATTTTAACAGATATATTTGCCAAAATTACATAAAAATATCTCGAAATACTAAAGAGTAATTTTATTCAATAAAATCGCCATTTGGCTTCTACTACGGCGTCCAGACGACTTCCGAATCTCCTGCAACTCTTCTGGACGGTCTCCTTGCTCAAGTTGGCGAATGCTGCTATAATCCTTGCTTTCAGTTCATCTTTGGTATTACAAGGAGTTTTGTTGTTTTCACCCCTAACTGCGCCTCACACATAATAATCAAAGGGGTTGCAGTCTGGGGAGTCAGGTGGCCATATGTTAGGGGTTGTGTGATCGCAGAAATTGTCTCACAGCCATGACTGGGTTCTCCTGCTTGTGTGACGTGGTGCAGAGTCCTTTTGCCAGACACAGGATCTTCCAGTAGCCACCCTCTTGACCCAGGGCACAATTTCCTCCAACAAGTACTTGATGTAGGCCTCCGTGTTGAGACTGAGGCCATGTGGGAAGATGAATGAAGGCATAGCGTCGCTATGATGTTGACTGGATGTTTGATATTTTATCACTCTCGGTACATGTTTTGAAGACACGGCAATCCACTGGTTGTTCTGTATGTTCACCATCTGATCCGAGCAGAGATTTCTCTCATCTAAGAAAGACCAAAGCATTTTCGGTTGGAGGGACGCCTTGAGTTTGTTCAAAAGCTTTGTAGCGCTGTCTTTCCTTTTATCCTTGGCCCATTCTCCTTTTGTATGAGTAATACCGAATGGGAGGATCGCTGTCAGTCATGGCCTGTATCTCAACAACGAATCCAAGAGTGCTTTTCTTATCAGAAAGTGAGTTTTTTGGGAGTTGCCGTACCTTCGTAAGCACCAGTAGACTCATCTAACTCTTTCCGAATCTTCTGCACTGTCCTCAGAATGACACACAAACACTTTGAAATGTTCTTATTGGAGCTTCCGGCGCGAAGGCCAAGTAGTACAGCATGTCGTTTTCAAATTTCTGGCAGAGTGCATTGAGTCATGGTGCTACGTTTCTCACAGACAGTGCCCGACTGACCCTACTATACTACATAGTCGACAAAATCCAAAACAAGTAACGCGCATGCATAAAATTAAAAATATACAATGGCGACAATTTGCCCATCACAACTTGTATGTGTGCGTGCGTGTGTGTATATATATATAAATGTATAAATATATATA
>NC_068988.1:18987918-18988956 GCF_001194135.2 Octopus bimaculoides | reverse complement strand
TATATATATACATATTATACATGTATGTATGTATAAATGCTTCTCACCTCTCTTCTCTTTTCTCTCTCTCTCTTTCTCTCTGTCTTTCTTTCTTTATGAAAACGAACTAACTTTCGAAACGTTGACGAATTGTAAAATCATAGATCTCAAATTGTCAACTATTAGACTAAAACCATACTCATGCCATTCATTAATTTTATATATTTCCTTATTACTTTTTTAAACATTTTTGGCTATATAAGATACACACACACACACACACACACACATATATATATATATATATATATATATAAAAAACATACACACACACACACACATACACACATATATATATACAGATACATGTGTGTGTGCCCGAACATTGGTGAGAAAGAAAGTAAATTTAATTTTTATTGTATTTCATTATCTTTTTCAGGTAAGTCAAATTCAGATCATTGCTAAGAAAATGTCAAAAGAAACATGAAGTAAGTTATTTTCACAATATATATATGAATGTGTTCATATGTGGGGGAGGAGGATGGTTCGTGCTTGTGTGCATGTGAGAGTTTATATGTTGATGTATTTACATATACAATCGTGTTTGTGTTTTCAATAAGTTTTTTTGTAAATACTGTGATACCAACGTGTTTACTCAAAAATAGTTTTGCCATCTTCAAGACACATGCAGTTTTACATTCGTGAACATACCTATAATGTATGTATGAGTGGAGGTGCAATCGCCCAGTGGTTAGGGCAGCGGACTCGCGGTCATAGGATCGCGGTTTCGATTCCCAGACCGGGCGTTGTGAGTGTTTATTGAGCGAAAACACCTAAAGCTTGACGAGGCTCCGGCAGGGGATGGTGGCGAACCCTGCTGTACTCTTCCACCACAACTTTCTTTCACTCTTTCTTCCTGTTTCTGTTGTACCTATATTTCAAATGGCCAGCCTTGTCACACTCTTTGTCACGCTGAATCTCCCCGAGAACTACGTTAAGGGTACACAAGTCTGTGGAGTGCTCAGCCACTTGCACGTTAATTTCACGAGCAGGCTGTTC
>NC_068988.1:18983868-18987908 GCF_001194135.2 Octopus bimaculoides | reverse complement strand
ACACAAGTCTGTGGAGTGCTCAGCCACTTGCACGTTAATTTCACGAGCAGGCTGTTCCGTTGATCGGATCAACTGGAACCCTCGTCGTCGTAACCGACGGAGTGCCAACAAAAAACAAAAAATGTATGTATGTATGTATGTATGTAAGTATGTATGTATGTATATATGTATGTATGTATTTATGTATTACTGTATGTATATTTGTATCAACTACTTATACGTGTTTATATATATTTTATTATTCATCCTTCAATTTTTGGATTTAATCAATCGGACATTTTACCGAACGAAGCCCATCATATATATGAAGATGTGTGCATATGCATGTGCATGCGTGTGTGTTTGCGAACGCGCGTGTGCTTGCGTGAGTGTGTGTTTGTGTTTGTCCACCTACCTTTGCTTGGCAACCGGTGTTAGTTTGTTGATGCCCTCATAACAAAGAAATTCGGCGAAAGAGATGTTAGAATTAATTCTAGTGGTCAATTTGTTCGACTAAACTATTTAAGACGGTATCCCATAACAAGTAAAAGATATAAGATAATATTCCTCGTGTTGCACTCTCTAAAATGATCAAGAATCACTGCGAAAGCCAGTATGTTTGGAATAATAACACGAATTAAATTATGCAGCATGGAGCCGATGTTCACAACTCTAACACTGTAAGCCATTCAGGAATCCAATTTTACTTGTATTACTGTCTATATTCAAAGCTTAACGACCGACGAAATAAATTCTAGTTAAATACTAGTCACACAATGCGAAAAATTCAATTTAACTATCTGTAATATGTGAGTATCAGTGTGAAAAATCAATATTTCTAATTATGAAACGCTACGGTTCTACAAAGATTTTCGACATGACTGTAGAGATGCAATCCAACAGTAACACAGACATGTTACGGCCACCTGTTAAAAATATAGGTTACGAACTCGCCAAACTGATAACAGTTCATATGGCGTCGATTGTTATCTTTGAAGCTCAATAATTTAATCCTAGTAAGTCGAAATATTATATTTTATATATAAATAATTCATGATATATTGCAAATGAATACAATTAATAATTGTCTGAGAAAAATTTACATTTTTGTTTTGTTTTGTTTTTTATGAAGTTTAATTTTTCATTATACGTAACACTGTATTTCAGCTTGCAACTTCATTTAAAACACACGCATACGTGTCTCTAGATGCAAAAATATATAAATATATGTGTATGTGTGTGTGTGTGACAGAGAGAGAGAGAGAGTGTGTGTGTGTGTGTGTGTGTGTGTGTGTGTGTGTGTGTTTGTGTATGCTTGTGTGTATGTGTGCTTGTGTGTGTGTATATATATATATATATATATATGTGTGTGTGTGTGTGTGTGTGTGTATGAATATTTACACATACAAGCACATGCACGTATATGTGTATACACACACCTACAAATATATATATATATATATATATAATATTGCAGTTATATACATATATATATATATGTGTGTGTGTGTGTGTGTGTGTGTGTGTGTGTTTGTGCGTATAGATAGTATGTATATATATATATATACACACACGCACACACACACATATGTACATATATATATATACATATATCTATATACATATGTGTGTCTATGTATGCATGCATGTTTGTATGTATGTACGTGTGTGTATGTATGGATATACGTATGTTTGTATATATGTGTATATGTGCCTCCATAATGAATGAAGTTGTCTGCATATTATATTTCTTTGCACTTATTCATATATTGAGAAAGAACCATTACAGTAAATAAATAATAGTGAATTAGATTAGTAGAAGACAGAGAGAGACAGAGATAGGGACAGAGCGAGAGAGAGAGAGAGAAAGAGAGAAAGGAAACTAACAAAAGAAGACATCCTGGAGGAAAATGGGAGAGAAAGCACACCAACAAATGTGTTATTTTAAAACGAATGAAACACAATGGGATAGCAAAACATTTTAATTGGAAAATGTAAAAAGTAATATCTCGAAATGAAAAAAATGTAAACAGAAAAGAAACAAAAATTTAAGCGGTCTGAACCAAAATAGTTAATGGGAAAATGGCGAGAATAAAAGCACTGGGTCAAAACAAAAGCCTCAAATTTGTGAATGAGAATGTCGGTCATATTAGAAACGGCGCCATTGACAACAAACACTAAGAATAGCGAATAACGTTTGAAGCGAGAGTTTGCTGCGTTCGTTCGCAGTATTGTTATATTACTTCTGGAACATCTAAATTTTTTGCCGCCATTGCTAACACTAAGCTTCCCAATGTCTTTTATGTGGTTCTAACGTCAATGCTTGTACTCTCACCAATTTTCCGAGAAACCAACATTTAATTTAATATCGTTGATTTTCGGTTTCCGTCGCCACATCATAGACTAATGACGCCATTACATTTACTACTAAACATTCACAACAATTTTTACTAATAAAACTAACGGTATTCTTCCAATATCAAAATCATAGACATGATCGCTGTCTCTTATAGCAACGGAATAAAATTAACTTCAAGATAATTGTAAATTCATTAAATTAAGTCGGGACGTTGATAAAAGCGTCTCCTTTCCACACAGTTAATTAATGTAGTGGCATTATAACACAACTATATCCCATTGGATTATTTTCGCCCACACAGCCGTTTTGACTGGGCTCCCTGGATTCTGGATTTGACCACACACACACACACACACATGCACACACGAATATACAACCATACATACGTACATACATATAATTAAACGGTAATGTTGTTGATAGGGACGGGACTTCGAAGTTTCGGACAGAGAAACCATCGATAATAGCTTAAGTGGACAAAACGTTGAAGTCACTGTCAATCAGATACATACATACACACAATACTTACGTGTGTAAGTTCGTACATACATACATACATATATACACACATACATACATACATACATACATACATACATACATACATACAAAAACACCCTGTTGTTATGTTGAAATTCCAATGAAGGAACCTTGGATCTAGGTTAGAAACCGGTTCTTTCTCTTTTGGCAAGAAATCTTGAAATAAACTGAATAATGACGTACATACATACTTACATACATATATGCATACATACATACATACATACATACATACATACATACATACATACATACATAAAAGCGAACGAGCATACATATACAGATGGCTGCATGGTAAGAAGGCTGCTTCTAAACTACATGGTTCCGGGTTTAGTGCCACAGCGTAGAAACATAGACAAGCGTCGCGCTCACAAAAACCTTATTAGTAGATTTGGAGTGTGTGCATTAAAAGAAAATTAAGTAACGGGGTCGATTTGCTTGACTAAAACCTTTCAAGACGGTGCTCCAGTTTGGTCGCTGTCCAGTGACTGAAACAAGTAAAACATAAAAGACATATAACTTTTATATAGCAGCTTCGAAGTTTCGGCTTAGTTTCAGTCATCAGGCTGTCGTCAGCCCGCCCAGACCTCGACGTCACTGTCAGCACTTGCTTTGTAAAATTAAATAAGTGTGGTACTCAAGAGAAAAGCATTGAGTGATCCTTCAAATTAATTTCCAAAAAATACATATACTTCAATGCATAATACTTGGAAATTCAATTATCGTCAGTGAATACCATTACTAGTGCAGCTAATATAACTTTTTCTACCAGCAATATCAACATCCGAATGTACTATAAGCCTGGCGTATCTCAGTAACACAATAGCACTACTACTAACTACTAACTACTACTACTACTACTACTACTACTGCTACTGTTGGTTATGACAATATCATTCATCAATGGAGCCTTCACCCTCCTCCTCTTCCTTATCATCGTCGTCGTCGTCCTTGTCGTCGTCATCATCATCACCATCATCACCATCTTCTTCATCGTCCGTCGCAACAGCAACAATAGCTTTGATCATCACCGTTGTCGCAAATATCAATCGCAACGCGGACCAACGAAGGATCCGCTGCACACACACACACACACACACACACACACACACACACACACACACACACACACATTAATGGTTAGAAATAGCAGCCTAACTTT
>NC_068988.1:18981180-18983582 GCF_001194135.2 Octopus bimaculoides | reverse complement strand
TGTGTGTGTGTGTGTGTGTTTGTGTGTCTGTGTTTGTTCCCCCAACGTCACTTGACAACCGATGCTGGTGTGTTTACGTCCCTGTAACTTATCGGTTCGGCAAAAGAGACCGATAGAATAAGTACTAGGCTTCCAAAAAGAATAAGTCTTGAGGTCAATTGGCTCGACTAAAGTCGGTGCTCCAGCATGGCCACAGCCAAATGACTGAAACAAGTAAAAGAGTAAAAGAGAGAGTATAGTCTTGATGGTTGTCTTAGAAAGATTACGTCCAAATAAATGGCGGGATGGTCACTGCTGGAAAATACTTATGAACATAGACCTGGTCTATGAGGGCTTGCCTTGTTGTAAAAAAAAACAATAAAAACAACAACAACAGCCGCAACAACAATAATAATAACAACTGCAGTAATAACAGTGACAGCAACAACATCTGCAGCAGCAAAAATAACAGCTTCAACATAAAAGCAATAAAAACAACTATAACAACAGAAACAACAACAACAGCAAAAACAATGACAGTAGCAATATCAACAACAATACCAGTGTATGAGACTGTCAGCAACCGGTCGATTTTTTTTTCTCCCAGATACAGAAATAAATAATCGATATTTTCCGACAACTTTTCCGATCATTCAATTAAAAGGTGATCGAAGATTGGAGACTGTTCTATAGTTGTACGGTTAATTTTGATGTGAGATTATTTAATGTAGTGACTGAGTGTCTGGATGAAAGAGTTGGCGGGGGATATGTGCAGTGGAGGAGAATGGCGATGGTGGAGGCGAGATTGGAGGTGGATATGTCAATGTAGGAGACTAGGTTGAGTGGATGGATGATGGAATTAAAGATAGGATTGGGGTGGATAGATAGGTGATGAGAGTATAGGTGAATTTGTGGTGGATAGATAGGTTATATATGTAGCATAAAAATGGTTGATGGATGTGGATGCGAAATTGGGGTGAATGGTTGAATGGTGGTAGAGTGGTGGAGTTTTGGGAGCTGGACATCTTGACTGACGGATGGTAGAAGATTTTAAAGGTGTGAGGCTGCATGATAGCGATGGAGTTGGAAATGTGAGATGCGAGGAGCGAGTTCATGCTGGAAGGCTGGATGATTGAGGTGGAGATGACGATGTGATGTTGTGCTGGATAACTGGATGATGGAGGTGAAGATGGAGGTGTGAGATTGTGGTGATTGTTGGATGCTAGAAGCGCAAGTAGAGGTGTGGGATAGAGGTAGTGGTAGGTGGTTGGATGATGACGGTGGAGATAAAAATATGAGTCCGTGAGGTACGGTTGGATGATCCAAATGGAGTTGAGGTTATACGAACTTTAAAACTGTGAAGGTGAGAATCTGATAAATGAATAAGAAACAGAAATACTGACTGGCAATTGGTTGTTTTAATTGTTGTTGTTTAGACTAATTTTCGGCTTTGATTAATGAAATTCTATCTGATTAATGTCATTCCATCTGATTAATGACACCCAGCTTTGCGCATAACAGGAACACCATTGTCCAATGTGTTGTTCCTTTCTTTAAACAGTGAAGCATGATTTTCTTTTAAAGAAACTTACCTACTAGTCGCAGGTGTGGCTGTGTGATAAGAAGTTAGCTTCCCAAACACAAGGTTCTGAGTTCAGTCCCAATGTGCTGCATCTTGGGAAAATGTCTAAGGACTTGTGAGCAGATTTAATAGAACCAAACTGGAAAAAGCCTGTTGTATGTATGCGTATCTGTGTGAGTGTGTCTGTGTCTACGTGTGAGTCCGTCTGTCTGTGTTTTCCCCCACCACCGCTTGGCAACCGGTGTTGGTGTGCTTACGTTCCCATTACTCAGCGGTTCAGCAAAAGGGATTGATTGAAAAATTACCAGGCTTTAAAAGAAAAGTATGGGAATAAGTTCTTTCGACTAAAATTTTTCAAGGTGGTGCTGCAGCATGGCCGCAGTCTAATAGCTGAAATAAGTAAAAGGTAAAAAGATAAAGCCTACCGCTCGAAACATAAATTGGTACAGGTGTGGAAGGATGTAACCATAGAGATAGGCCTTTCGAGAATAACTGATACACAGAAAGATTAAGGTAGTTGTGGATGGATACAGGTATATACAGGTACGGCTAATGTGAAGGTGAGGGTGTAAGTTTCTGTAGGGAGTGGAAGAGAGAAGGGTGGAAGGAGAGATGGATATGTCTGTTAGAAATTTAGAATGGAAAGTCGTGATTCTCTTATGGGAAGCAGACATGGAAATGTAATTCCAAAGGTGAGTTACGCAAGAAAGGTTTTGCTTGATTGCTATTTTGAAGGGGTGATCATGAATAGCGGGGTATAGAGAAAGGTACAAGAAGAGGAGACTACATACGTGTGAGTGTGTGCATATACATGTGTTTATATATATATATATATATATAT
>NC_068988.1:18975830-18978794 GCF_001194135.2 Octopus bimaculoides | reverse complement strand
ATGTCGATACCCAGGTCTTTCACTGATTTAGGCTCTGGGATTGAGATTCCCTGTGGACCAGTGTACTCTGTAAGTTTAATATTCAGTTTTGGACGTTGGTAGCGCAGGGCTTGGAATTTTTCAGCATTAAACTGCATATTATTGTCCTCAGCCCATCTGTAAACTGAGTCCAATTCCTGCTGCAGGTGTGCAACATCACTGGAGTTCTGTATTTTCTGCGAGACTTTTGTATCGTCTGCGTAGCTTGCAAGTGTGGCTATCCGGGCACTTGAAGGCATATCTGAGAGAGCGACTATAAAAAGCAATGGTCCCAAGACAGTGCCCTGTGGAACACCGCTCATTATTTGTGTTCTCATAGAGGTGGCACCATTGGCCACTACTGCCTGACTTCTATCTTTCAGAAAGTCATGTAACCAAGTTTTCCAGCTATGCCAAGATCACGCAGTTTGTGGCATATCACACCATGATCCACTTTGTCAAAAGCTTTTGCAAAATCAAGGTATATTACGTCCACATTTGAGTTGTTGAGTAACTGCCTCAACACCCAGTCGTAATGTTGTAAGAGCTGGGTCAGGCAGCTCCTATCTGGTCGAAAGCCATGTTGGGTATCACTCAGCAATTTATTTTCTTCAAGGAATGCGATCAGTTTTCCTCTGATTATCCTTTCCATGACTTTGCTGATGTGTGAAGTCAGAGAGATAGGCCTATAGTTTTTGGCATCTGCTCTGCTTCCCCCTTTATGGATTGGGCATATTATTCCCTCCTTCAGCTTACTTGGCAGTCTTCCGTTTGCGAGAAAGCTCTGGAAGAGGATCTAGAGGGGTTTTGCCAGGGTATGCTTACACGATTTAAGGAGGATTGCTGGGAAACCATCAGGGCCAGCAGTTGAGTTTGTGTCCACTTCATGTATAGCTAGTAGTACATCTTCTTCGCTAATGTTGATGTATTCCATCGTAAGTTAGAGGTAATACTTGGTAATTGTAAGCACCTGTATATGCCAGATCGTGGCCGGGGTGTAAGAATAAATTAAAAATGTAAAAATAAAAACAGAACACAAAGGATTCCGCGATTCATGTGTTTCAAGCTTTATAATCGTTGCATCATTATATTGGTATAGCTTTATAACATCTTGTTTATCAATTATATACCAATATAATGATGCAATGACTATAAAGCTTGAAACACGTGTACCACGGAATCCTTTGTGTTCTGTTTTTATTTTTACATTTTTAATTTATTTATATAATTTATTTGTGTGTGTGTGTGTGTGTGTGTGTGTGTGTGTGTGTGTGTGTGTGTGTGTGTGTGTGTGTGTGTGTGTGTGTGTGTGTGTGTGTGTGTGTCCCTAGCATTGCTTGACAACCAATGCTGGCGTGTTTATGTCTCCGTCACTTAGTGGTTCGGAAAAAGAGACCGATAGAATAAGTATTAGACTTACAAAGAATAAGTCCCGGGTTCGATTTGCTTGCATATATATACATATATGTAATATATAAACAAATAAGAGAGGTAATGTGAGAGTGTAGATGTTTATTTCATACGTTTACAGCTGTTTCATAACATTGTTAGTTATATAATAGACGTTGCTACATCAATATTGGTTTCAAATTTTCGCACAAGTCTAGCAGATTTGTGGGGATGCTCTAAGCTGATTACATCGACGCAAATGCTCAACTACCGGAACCTACTTTATAGGCACCGAGAGGATAAAAAAGCAAGTTCAACCGCGGTGGAATTTGAACTCAGGAAGTAAAAATGGACGAAATTACACTAAGCATTTTGTCCAGTCTGTTAATGATCTTGCCAGCTCACCGCCTTCTTGATACCTCAGTGTTAACATTGTTAACACATATCTGTATTTGTGAAATGTTATACAATCATGCACATACACTATAGTAAAAAAAGAAACCCAGTTTCGAAGTAATGGTGTAATCCTAAAAGAATGACAATTAATTAATTAACCAAAAGTGTTTATAATATATATAGGAGAAAGTTTATGCAGGAATAGGTAGTCAGCGTGATTAGTCTTTGGAATTCTCAGATTCTTCAAACATCTTAGTCAGAATAAGGTATACCGAGACAGTTGAGTTGGTTAAAAGAAAAGGTTTGAGTGAACAACAATAAAGCGAGCGATGAACAAACAATCGTATGCGTAAGGAATATCGCCATCATATGTACATGGATTTTTGAAGGCCCTTTGGTCAATGATGAGCAGTGTCTGATGTATGAAAGTACTTATATATCATGATACTTGGATATTGATATTAAGTACGCTCGTATGCTTTTGAGTAATTTTTTATTACAGTTTTTTTTACATTTAATTGCATAATATGCAAAGGAAATATCCGCAACTCACAGTGTTCATCGAAACGGCTGTGAAGATTTGATAATTTCATATAAAATAATGTAACAACTAATGTAAATATATTCTATAAATCTATGGTTGTTGTGTCATCTATATGTGATTCCATGTATATACACAGAAAAGGCGGGAGTGAGAGACACTGCGTAATTCAATTTAACCTCCAGGTGTATATCAACGTGTTAGTGGTCTACAAGTTTCATAAATCAAATGAATTCATTTATCTTTTTACGGAAGACAATCTAAAATTTAAATCAGCTAAAAGCAATTTGCATTGAATAATGTAAAACAACAAAATTCCTAATTAAATATGTATGGTCTACTGTATTGTCACATAATGGAATTAAAAGTATATTTGTAATGAAAAGTATGTTTGTAACTGAAATTTTTCCTCAAGTTTATAGACACTTTTCAGAAAAATACTGCGCACCATTGTTTTAAGTCAGTGAATTAAATAGAAACCTTAACAGGCTTTCGTGAAGTTCGATCTTCGGCGAAGTATACGTTTCTTGATTTTGATCTATAAGCGTTAATAATAAACATGTCTATATGTGTACGTGCATACATACATACATATATATATATATATATATATATATATA
>NC_068988.1:18973136-18975447 GCF_001194135.2 Octopus bimaculoides | reverse complement strand
CACACACACACACACACACACACACACACACACACACACACACGTACTCACACACGTCAACGCACAACATTCGCGCAAACGTACTCACACAGCACACACACACACACACACACAACACACATGCACACCCACACGCATACATATACACTAATGTGGGGATGTATGCATTTGGCAATCTGCCGAAAGATGTGATTTCTTCAGACACACCTATACACATCCATATGCAGATGTATATGGAAGCGTTTGAGTATATGCCTTACCGTTATAATTTTGTTCATATACGTGTACATACATACATATATATATATATGTAAATGTATGGCTGTATTTATGCATGCATGTTTTTATAGAGAGTCAACATTTACATGTCTTGATACACACACGGAGTGATAGATCAAGCTATGCCAGACTGCGAGACTAATTATATAGGGACTGCACATTCCTTCTGATACTGATAAATTAAACAAGATAACTCAGTGTATATATATATACCTATATATATATATATATATATATATATATATATATATATATATATATATATATATATATATATATATATATACATGTCTACATGTTGGTGCTTCTTTGCTTTCATCTATGCGAGTGTACGCGTTTAACTAACGTTTCGTGTATATGTTATGTGTATGTGTGCGTGTACGTGGCGTGTGTACGTGTGGTTTTACTGATGTACATATGTATATACTTGCGAAAGCAAGTGTACAGAAATGCAATCGTATTTCCATTCATGCATGAAACGGTAATGATAAGCTACACATATTTGCTCACTGGTGCATTAAAGTGTAATCTATATATCTGCACTTGTGTGAGCTTGTATTATGATCTCCTAGCTAGATATACTTATATATGTATGTATGTATATATGTATGTATGTATGTATGCATGTATGTATATATATATATATATATATATATATATATATATATATATATACATATAGATATATACATACATATACATTTATGTACATATCCATGTATATGTATGTAATGCATATATATATATATATATGTGTGTGTGTATAAACATATATATGAATATGTATATATACACATACGTATATATACATATATGTGTGTGTACTATCTAAGAATGTATCTATATACACGCATATTAATATATATCTATAGTTATCTTTATATAGACATACATATGTATATACATACATATGTGAGTGTACGTGTGTATATATGTGTGTATATATATATATATATATATATATGTGTGTGTGTGTGTGTGTGTGTGTGTGTGTGTGTGTGTGTGTGTGTGTGTGTGTGTGTGTGTGTGTGTGTGTGTGTGTGTGTGTGTGTGTGTGTGTATGCATGTTCCTGTCCACTAAAATCAACTACCCCTGTATACTTGTATCTCATTCTGTTACAATTATAGAAACAGGAAGTAGAGATCAAAAGACGGTAGGTTTTTGCCATGTTAGCGTTTCAGCATGGTTTTGAATGACATGCAATTTTTAGTTCAAATGTTGTTCTTTGTAGGCAATTTTATCTTCAGGCTTATCGTTACATGTAACCTGGAGGCATATGCACATAGGGAATAAGTAAGTATGAATATCTGTTGTCTCAAGATATACATGGCGAAAGGCGGCGAGCTGGCAGTAACGTTAGCACACCGGGCGAAATGCTTAGCAGTATTTCATCTGCTGCTATGTTTTCATTTCAAATTCCGCCGAGGTTGACTTTGCCTTTCATCCTTTCGGGGTCGATAAATTAAGTACCAGTTACGCACTGGATCGATACTATCGACTTTATCCATTTGTCTGTCCTTATTTGTCCCCCCCACCCTATGTGTGTAGCACCTTGAGACGTTAGAACGCTAGGCGAAATGCTTAGGAGTATTTCGTGTCTTAACGTTCTGAATTCAAATTCAGCCGAGGTCGACTTTGCCTTTCATCCTTTCGGGTTCGATAAATTAAGTACCAGTTGCGAACTGGGTTCGATCTAATCGACTAGACCCCTCCTAGAGAACAAAAAAAGATGTACACAGCGGATATCAGCGTCACTAAGTGAAAGAGAGCAAAATAGCAACTGATATTCGTTGCATGTATTTTCGTTCAAGCATTTACTTTAATTAAAACATGAGCTAATATTCTTATCGATGTTTACGACTTGGTACCAGTTCTGTGCTGCAATTGATTAATCGTTTGTATGCAAGCACTACATTATTAAACATAGCAGCCATTTTCAGGATTATATGTTAACGACAGAGCCTCTACGTGTATGCACTCACTTGCACATACAACACGCAAACAATCACACTCATACACACACACACACAC
>NC_068988.1:18971611-18972769 GCF_001194135.2 Octopus bimaculoides | reverse complement strand
TATATATATATATACATGTGTGTGTGTGTGTGTGTGTGTGTGTGAATGATTTGTGATAGTTTTGGCTAGTGTGCAGTTATGTCTATACCATAAATAATTTTATCTCTTAGAGAGATCGTAAAATGCATCGATTTGACATGAGCCACCATTTATTATCGATTCCTTAGCTAAATACTGTTCTTTCAAAGCTTAACACTTTCCACTGTATTTTCATTGTACATTTGCAAGGTCAATAGCAGTGCACGGTTCTTGCATCTCAAGAACATATCAAATAACGATTTATAGTTTCTCTGACGGTGCAAGCACGGTGTCATTAGCGGAGCACTATATTGCACTTTGTCCTGAATCGCCTTGGCTCTGCCAACTCGAATACTCAGTCGATTAAGGAATTTCCTGATTTTTTTTTTTTTTTCAATTTTCTACATAAATCAAATACAGAATGAAAGATACTTACAAGTGTCTCGGGATATGTGCATCTATACATAGATACGATGGGGTGCTTGAAATGTTGCTGGCTGTGTGTCGCGAAAGGCCTGGATGGCGGCCCAACATTCCGAGTTCTCTTACAGGACTTAAAAAAACTAAAGGACCGCTGCGATAAGTACAAGAATACGTTGAATAAAATCATAATTAACCGATCCTCCTGTATTTTCTTTTACCCAAAGCCAGGAACTTTTCATCACCCCCTCGTACATACATATAAATATGTATGTATGTGTGTATATGCGTGTGTACATATACGTACTATGTGTATGTATATATATAAATATGTGCGTGTGTGTGTTTGTATGTGCGTGTGTATGTTTGTGTGTACACATACATACTGTGTGTATATATAAATACACACACACACACACACACACACACACACACACATTCAGTTGATATTTATAGAAAAACAAAAGACGAAGACGGGTGTATGAACAACTAGAAAGTGTATTTGTTTGACGCTCGTGAAAAATGAACAAGTCTTTTACGTTTTGAGCCTACGCTCTTCAACAGAAAGGAATAAGAGAAAATATACACAGAGGGAGTGAAAAAAAAATTGTAGATTTCAGCGGTCCAGCATTTACTTATATATGCAAACAAAATTACATACACACACATATGTATATATATGTAACCTTCTCCGTTCTTTTCCGTCCTTGTTTTCGTATA
>NC_068988.1:18970057-18971118 GCF_001194135.2 Octopus bimaculoides | reverse complement strand
TATATATATATATATATATATGTATGTATATATATGTAACCTTCTCCGTTCTTTTCCGTCCTTGTTTTCGTATATATTCTCTGCTTTCTTCCAAGGAATCTATTGCTCTTAGCTTAGTTTATCCTTGGGGTTGGCCAGGTTGGACCAATCTCGAGTATAACCAGCCGAAGTTGCAAAGATAATCTGGAACTCGACTGAGGAAAGAAAACTCCGAATGACCCATCCTTGTTTTCTTTGTATCGTCTATCTGGATGTTTTGTATATTCACAAATGAATGGAAAAGAAAAAAAAAACAAAAAAGAAAGAAAGCTAACTCATCACAGCACCCGGACATCACCGTTACATCAGCGGTTCTACTTAATGTAAACAGGATGTTCAGGTGATTTAATGAGCTAGCATTCTTTATTTTCATTAATTTGTGAATATGTAATTGCATTGCATTAATGTGAATGCCGAGCATAAATATTAATGCAATCGTGTACGCATAATTTCATCGATGCTGAAAGTAATGCTACATGAAGTTTCGAAATGGCTCTAATCCTTTTGGAGTCATATTGTTAAATAGATAAATATTCACTCGTTGTTCCTCATGAATTTATTTTTTTATATATACTTCTCACAGAATAATATTAGCGCGTAGATTGTCTGTGTTTTCATTTGCATGCACACTTTACATAAGAGTATTTTGTAATTAATATCTATTTAGACTGATGACCGAATTCGTAAGCGGACCTTCCTGTGGTAATGTGCTAATCGCACGATTCTCAAAATCCATGTCGTATACTATTCATTTATATTCAGATATGTGTGTATGCGTGTGTGTACACACACATACACACACATAAACAAACATACGTGTGTGTGTGCGCGCACGTGTGTTAATAGTGTGCTAGCATATATTGCCAATCTTGCTATATCGATATGATTCCACTGGATAGAGTACATCGATATCTCAGAAACCAGCCTTTCTCTATTCTTTGTGATATCTATTGATCTATCTATCTATCTATCTATCTATCTATCTATCTATCTATCTATCTATCCATATATATATATATATA
>NC_068988.1:18963644-18964600 GCF_001194135.2 Octopus bimaculoides | reverse complement strand
GTCGTATATATATATATATATATACACATATATATGTGTGTGTATATATGTATATATGTATGTGCATGTGTGTTTTGTGTCTGTGTTTGTCCCCCCCCCCACCACCACCACCATCGCTTGACAATCGATGCTGGTGTGTTTACGTCCCCGTCACCTAGCGGTTCGGCAAAAGAGACCGATAGAATAAGTACTAGACTGACAAAGAATAAGTCCTGGGGTCGATTTGTGCGACTAAAAGCGGTGCTCCAGCATGGCCGCAGTCAAATGACTGAAACAAGTAAAAGGGTAAAAAGAGTGTACATGCATGAGTATATACATGCGCTGAAGGATATATATGCATACATACATACATACATACATACATACATACATAATTACAAAATTAATGTTGTCTGAATTCCAATAAGAGAGGCTTGTTTCTGGATTCGGAACCAGCCTCTTATCTATTCAAGAGAAAATTGAAATCTGAAGCTAAAATATGAAACGATACATATATACATATATATATACACAAGCGCTTGCATACGTATATATATATATATAAATACGTACGGCGTACAGAAATACATGCACGTAAATACAAAGGCTTGTAAATATACATACGTAATTTATTACATACATTTTCATACATAAATTCATGTGCGATACGAACATAAACTCATTACATATATCATTTTAAGTACTTAGGAAAAACATATTATTAATATTGCGCATTTATTTCTCCTAATAAAACAATCGTTTTTTATGAATATGTCTGTGTGGGTGGGTGTCATGTGTTTATATATATATGTGTGTGTGTATGTATGTATGTATATATTTATATGTAAGTATTTATATATACGTATATATATATATATGTATTATGTATCTACATATATATACACACACACACACACATAAATATACTTTTATATATATATATATATATATATATATATATATATATATATATATAT
>NC_068988.1:18962007-18962921 GCF_001194135.2 Octopus bimaculoides | reverse complement strand
TGGTGGTGGTGGTGGTGGTGGTGGTGGTGGTGATAGTGACGACGACGACGTATCATGGGGGCGTATCATGACCATGTGTTGAGAGGACTTCTTTGGTGTTTGAATAATTAACCGTTTGAAGCATGGGTGTTTCGGTTGAGACACAAATGAGTTCCTTGGTGAACACGGTCCACTGTTTTAGTACTGGTATTAGAATGGAATTTGGACTCAAGAAGTGCGGAATATTCTACCTAAAAAGAGTACAGTCCCTAGCAGGGATAAAATTACCGAACAGAGACTTGATTAGATAAGTTGAAACGGAAGGCTACAAATACCTTGGAGTACTAGAGTTCAATGAAATAATGGAGAAGGAAATGAAAGAGCAACTGAGGATGGAGTACTTCCAAATGCTAAGGTTGGTGTTGCGCTCAAAATTGAGTGGATGAATAAAATCCAAGCAGTTAATACGTGGGCAATAGCATCATTTCCATACGGAGCGGGAATTATAAATTGGCAAAAGAGAGAAGTGAAGAAAACTGATACCAAGACCAGAAAAATGTTGACAGTATACGGAGCGTTCCATCCTAAGAGTGACACCGCGACGCTGTACTTGTCCAGAAGAAAGGGTAGGAAAGGCTTAATCGGTTGCCAGGACAGCTTAGGGTGATATATAAAAATTGCAGTGGAACCATTGTTAAAACATACGAAAAAGGCCGGCGTCATTAAAAATGAAAATTGTGTAAGAAAAGAAAACTTTAAACAAGAAATGAGCACAAAAAAAAGAAAAAGCATGGAAGGAAAAGAAAATATGTAGAAATTGACCCCAGGACTTATTCTTTGTAAGCCTAGTACTTATTCTAGCGGTCTCTTTTTGCCGAACCGCTAAGTTACGGGGACGTAAACACATCAGCATCGGTTGTCAAGCTATGCTGGGG
>NC_068988.1:18960897-18961976 GCF_001194135.2 Octopus bimaculoides | reverse complement strand
GGGGGGGGGGGGCAAACGCAGATACACAAACATATACACACACATACATATATACATGCATATATACGACGGGCTTCTTTCAGTTTCCGTCTACCAAATCCACCCACAAGGCTTTGGTCGGCCCGAGGCTATAGTAAAAACATTTGCCCAAGGTACCACGCAGTGGAACTGAACCCAGAACCATGTGGTTGGTAAGCAAGCTACTTACCACACAGCCACTCCTAATAATAATAATAATAATAATAATAATAATAATAATAATAATAATAGTTTAAAATTTTGTCATGAGGACAGCCATTTTGGAGAGGGGAATGTGTCGATTACGTCGATTCTGGTGTTCAACTGGTACTTAATTTATCGACGACGAAAGGATGAAAGGCAAAGTCGACCGCGGTGGAATTTGAACTCAGGACGTAGAGCAGACGAAAACCGCTAAGCGTTTCGCCCGGTGTGCTAACGATTCTGCCAGCTTACAATAATAATAATATGAAGAGCGAGGAGTAGGAAGAGGAGAGGTGGATAGCAACGATGATGACGACAACGCCAACAACATGTATTATCATCACCGACCGCATCCTCACTACCGCCACCACCACCACCACCACCACCACCATCATCGTCATCGTTATAATCAACGTTGCGGTCGTCGTCATTATTATTATTAACAGCTTCTTTATCTATTCATCTTTCATTGCATAGAGTGTGAAATGTCTTGGTTGGAAGTGCGTAGTAAACCTAAGCGGCTTATCAAGCATTAACGAAGAGAAATTAATTGAAAAGTTAATTAACATACAACACATATATTTAAAACAAAGACCGTGTTTTGAAACAATATAATCGTATCAATTGTTATCAACAACTGCAATGGTAATTAATTATAAAGAGCAATGATACAACAGCTCGCTACTAACCAGTACATTAAGAACACAATGGCCGCCATTGTAAAGAAACTTCTAAACTTACACACCAATCGATAAGGCATGTTTTTTGTTGTTGGTTTTTGTTTCAAACTTTAAGGTAAACAACAGTAAAGCAATGGAAAATTCTCTTCCTTTGCCACATATACACAGAGCATATAT
>NC_068988.1:18955227-18960200 GCF_001194135.2 Octopus bimaculoides | reverse complement strand
GTGTGTGTGTGTGTGTGTGTGTGTGTGTGTGTGTGTGTGTGTGTGTGTGTGTGTGTGCTTAAAGACCACAAAAATATATGAAACTAAAAGTATGCTGCCTCTAGTTTAAAGTTACTAAATATATAAGACATGAACAAACAGTTTTATAGTGTTATATTGAATGGATATAGGAAAATGGAAAATGGGTTTTAGTTATTAGCTATGTATATATATAAGAATTACATTGATATTTATGCAAAACAGATATCTGCTGTAATTTTTCTGGAAAATAATCTCTTTTATACAAGGTTTTAACGCTACTTTAGCATTTTTGTATAACCAAGGCCGATTTCAAATAAAGCTTATTTCAATTTTGTTATTCAGTTTCCGTTTAATGTAACATTCACATACATACATACAGAGAGAGAAAGAGGGAGAGAAAGTGAGAGAGAAGGGAGAGAAATGTGAAACATTTATCATGGCATTTATATAATCTTGACATATCCATTTGTTTCTATACTATTCCAATCCTTTTATCATTATTTTTCTTTAGTGAAGCAACTCTGTTGTATATCATAGCCATACGTTTGAATGTCAAACGCTTCTCTTACTAACGGCCCTTCTCTATAATACATACATTAACACGCTTCCTCTCTTCTTCACTCACTTCTGAAACAACCTTGAACCTATCTGTTTCCTTGAGAAAATTCATTTCATCATATTCCTGATCAAGGATGACTTTCAAAGCTCAGAGCAGAATCGATTGAAATTCGTACAAAAAGCTTTGTCGCATTTCTTTCGGATTTTGCTTTCAAATCCTGCCGAAGTCGACTTTGCCTTTCATCTTTTCAGGGTCGATAGATTAAAGTACCAGTCAAGCACTGGGAGTTGTGTAATCGAGTAACCTTTCACTTTAAAACTACTGGCTTGGTGTCAAATTTTGAAACAATTTAAGGCGGCGAGCTGGGACAAAGTGCATAACAGCATTATTTCTTTCGACTTTTAAATTTTGATTTTAAACAGTGCTGAAGTCGACTTTGCCATTCATCCTTTTGGGGTCGATAGAATAAGTATCATTTAAATACTGGGAACGATGTAATCCACGACATTTTTCCCTCAAAATCGCTCACTGTGAATGATGAAATCGGTGAACACCCACCCCTCAAAATTGCTCGCTGTTTTTATGGTAACACGTAATATTAATTTGTCACTCAGTTTTTCTTTTTCTCTTAGATACGCACGTCTCCTTCTCTATCCCCACCTCACTCTTTGTTCCATTCACCTTTCTCTCTCTCTCTCTCTCTCTCTCTCTCTCTCTCTCTCTCTCTCTCTCTCTCTCTCTCTATTCTTCATTCTTTTTTTTTTCTCTTTTTTCCTTCGTCTTCTTACATATATCAGAATTAAAAACGTATGTACAACCAAATATACAAGTCTCCAATCTTGTACATGGAACAAGTAACTTCGAAGACAAGAAGCTCTGCGGTTAGGAAATTAGGCGCTTGATCAATTCAATACTTGTCAGCGATTTAGTTCTTGGATCAGACGATGCGTTGTGCTCTTCCGCTTCATTTCCAGCTCAGGTTCATTTGCTCCAGTCTACTTAGCCACAATGAGTACCCACCGTAGCGTGTGTTGACGCACTTCCCTCTCACCCTCCAGCTGTCACATCCCTGGATCAAAAGTAAGGAGCCGAGAAAGAGTTTCATGCTACAGAACTATACTCGTTTGCGGCTGACGACTTGCTGTAAATAAAGGTTATAAAACACTTTACTATTTGATGAGTGGATTTCGGTAGGAATATACAGAAGCGAACACTGTACCAAAAAAAGAAAATAATTAAACAGAAAAATTTACCACCTTTATATAATCAGCAATAGTACTGGCACTCTGTCGCTTACGACGACGAGGGTTCCAGATGATCCAATCAACGGAACAGCCGGCTTGCGAAATTACCGAGCAAGTGATTTAGCACTCCCACAAACACGTGTAGTCTTAACGTAGTTCTCACGAATATTCAGCTTGACACAGAGTGTGACAAGGCTGGCCCTTTGAAATACAGTTACTACCCATTTCTGCGAGCTGAGCGGACTGGAGCAACGTGAAGAAAAGTGTCTTGCTCAAGGACACAACGCGTCGCCGAGAATTGAACTCACGAACTACGATCGTGAGCCAAGTACACTAAGCCACACGCCTTCACAATGAACAGTGTTGGCACTCCGTCGGTTACTACGACGAGGGTTCCAGTTGATCCGATCAACGGAACAGCCTGCTCGTGAAATTAACGCACAAGTGGTTGAGCACTCCACAGACACATGTACCCTTAACGTAGTTCTCGGGGATATTCAGCGTGACACAGAGTGTGACAAGGCTAGCAGAAACAGGAAGAAAGAGTGAGAGAAAGTTGTGGTGAAAGAGTACAGAAGGGTTCGCCACTAACCCCCTGCCGGGGCCTCGTGGAACTTTAGGTGTTTTCGCTCAATAAACACTCACAGGATCGCGATTTCGATTCCTAGACCGGGGAATCAAAACCGCGATCCTTTGACCGCGAGTCCGCTGTCCTAACCACTGGGCCATTGCGCCTCCACACAATGAACAGTGTACATATTATATTAGTAGTAAAGGTAATTTAACCCCAGGTACACAATCGAATATTCATTGACTACTTTAGGACTCCCCGTGATTTCCAGTTCGAATTCAGCCAGTTCATCCAACCAACACCATTAGAACTAGTACCATAAATTTCTAGTTGAAGTGATATTGATATTTGGCTGATAGAAGTGCTATCGATCAACAGATTTTTCTTTCTTTTTTAATTCTTTTTGTTATGATAAGTGGCTACCGAAGTGAGCGCTATCGTGTTATCATAGATTAGATATCATACACTTAACTTTATTATATATTAGAGACAGGATTAAACGACAGAAATAAAGCGGCAAACATCAAATACATAAGAGATATCGACAGTAATATATTTAATGTTATCAATAGGAAAATGAATAGATAAATCAATCTGGAAAAAATAGAAAATAAATAGCTAACAGAAAGTAAAACAAATGATAATATATAGAACACATACAATAATCCATTGTGAATTTTATAGAAGCATCACCTAACAATGTTTAACAACGGGTATTCGTTTCTAGGAATCAATTAAATTTGAAAAATTACCATAGAGTCATATCATGATAAGTCTTTTAAAACGATGATTTCATATATTGTAACACAGCTGTAACATTGTAAACAAGACTTATTGCAAGAACTGGAGAATGGGAAGAGTCATTAGCTCAGAAAAATTCGCAATATTGGTTCCGATTCACTGTGATCAGTATTCAAAACCAACCGATGTCATCTATTCCTTTTCCATCTTTTCGCGGTACATAAAAAATATATATACCCACGCAGGCAAGTAATCATATTCCGTTGTAGCATTCACGTATGCTTTGTTGAGTGTTAGCACTTGTTAAGAGCTGAAATATTTTTGGAATCCACTCTGTATATATGCATGCCAAAAGTCTTCACACATTAATACATGGTCTTTCTTGCTGCTAATATTTAATTATAATTCCTTACATTCTGCTAAACTGAGAAAAGAAAATAACGAAGCTTTACTCATTATAATGGTGCAGAATTAAAACTTAAATGCATTATAACAACGGAAAACAATGTCTTGTAACCCATATAGTTGTAGGAAAATTGAAGTCTGTCATCTTATAGAGCAGCCAAATTAAGAACCTCTATGCGTCGCAGCATAATTCTAAAAGAGTGGCGAAGACAAAATCTTTTACTTTTAAATTATTTGATAAAATATTCACGAATATGTTTGTGAAATAATCTCACATTGCAGACTTTACAATACATTTACCTCAAACAAAAACCGGGGGGGAAATTTCACAATGAAAGTACCAATTGTTAAGTACTATGAGTTGATGTTTTTTTTTAAACTTAAATACTGGAAGATTCAAAAGTCGCCATTTTAAATAAGAGGGTAAAGACATTTTCCATTTTGGTTTATTTGTTTTGCTCCATAAAAATAATAATATGGACAAAGTGGAGATCAATACCCATAGGACATTCCAACAAAGCAGGATCTACATAAAGTTGTTTTCCCTTAAGCCAGTCACTGCTATGATGAGCATTTCTGCTTGAGCTATATAAAGTTTGCTTAATTTACCGTTTGCGCATTAGCAAAAGCTCTCCGTCTTCATTAAACTGAGTAATATTTTTTTCTTATGGTCAGTAAGTGTCATTTCTTATTTGTTTCTATCCAGAAATCAAAGGAAATGACTACTGCTCCCTTCAAATTTTGCTTTTGTCACTTGGACATCAATGTTTTGAAACTAGCCTATCTTCCATTACATTTCAGACAGATTCAATGCTGAGTTGCTGAAGCAGAAATATCGTTAGAGCAATTTTCTGCTCAGTATCACAGATTTGCTTGTCAGTTGCTTAGCTTTACCACTTAAGTATGTCTATTAGTGGCTGATCATCTCTGAGCATGAGTAGGAGTAGCGAGAGAACATCATAGCCATGTGTTGAGAGGAATTCTTTGGAGATTGAATGATTATAACAAATGCACAGTTTGATGGAGATATTAGACATTTTTCATACTTTCTTGGATTAAGCAAATAGGAGAAATTCAGTTGCTACCCAAGGACAAAAATCGTATTACACAGTGTTATTTGTTATTTAACTTTCGTCCCATTTTCAACTTCTCAACGTAAGGGCCTCTCCAGATAATATATCATGGAAGCTCTTAATATATCTGGCTCCAATGTCCTGGTACCATATCAAATATTATTCGTCAAATATTACCGTGTGGTAAGTAGCGTGCTTACCAACCACATGGTTCTGGGTTCAGTCCCACTGCTTGGCACCTTGGGCAAGTGTCTTCTGCTATAGCCTCGGGCCGACCAAAGCCTTGTGAGTGGATTTGGTAGACGGAAACTGAAAGAAGCCCGTCGTATATATGTTTATATATATATATATATATACAT
>NC_068988.1:18953924-18954709 GCF_001194135.2 Octopus bimaculoides | reverse complement strand
TTATCACTATCATTGTCGTGGTCATCATCATCATCAGCACCACCGTTATCATCATCATCATCATCACCATCATCATCATCATCATGACCATTATCACTATAATTGTTGTCGTCATCATCAGTAGCAGCACCACCGTTATCATAAGCATCATCATCATCATCATCATCATCGTCATCATCATAGACCATCATCGCTCTCATCATCATCGTCATCATGAAAAAATCTGTTATTAACTAAAACGTGTCTCTGACATTTAGCCTTTCAACATGGCATCCATGTCTTTGAGCCGGGCCGCTGTTGGTGATGCTATGGAAATGAAAGAATTCCAAACATGAATCAAAACCCCAGTCGCCCGCCGATTAGGAGCCCTTAATAACAACCTCCATTCAGCGACAGTGTGGCAATAGAGGTTATATAAATCAAATTACAATACTAGGTGAGATACATACGTATTCCTCGCAGAAGAAATAACGCTGCAGGTGAGGAACACGTTCGCAGCCAAATACATACATACCTACATACATACATACATACATACATACATACATACATACATACATACATACATACATACGTAAGTGTGTGTGTGTGAGAGAGAGAGAGTGGGGGCAATACGTACACAAATCCATGTACACGGGACATTAATGAGATACGGTGAAAGGGAAAACCTTCTGTGATGGTAATGTAGACGACACGATAGGTGAAACGTCTAAAGAAAGATGGTGGTGGTGGTGTTGGTGGTGGTAGTGGTGGTGGTGGTGGTGATGGTGGTGGTGGTGATGGTG
>NC_068988.1:18952656-18953379 GCF_001194135.2 Octopus bimaculoides | reverse complement strand
GGTGGCATTCGTAGTAGTTGGTGGTCGTGGTTTTATTGGCGATGACGATGACGATGACGATGATAATAATGATGATGACAGGAATGGTGATGACAGAGGTTGAGGTGTTGGTAGTAACGATGAAGACGATTACTAGAATGACGGTGACGAGCACGTGCACGAGGAGGGAGATCGTGGCGACGGTCATAAAGACCAAAAAAGATGAGAGGGGGAGGAGCACGAACAGGAGGAACAGGAGGCAAGGAGAAGGAAGGAATGCATTGCTCTCTCACTCAATAATAATAATAATAATAATAATAATAATAATAATAATAATAATAATAATAGTCATGATGGGTATACTGGGTTTCGTATATTTTACCCCAGTGTCACTTTGATGGCATGCACTGCTCTCTCACACAATAATAATAACAATAATAATATTAACAACAACAAAAATAATAATAATTATTATTATTAATTCGTTTTATTGGCCACAATGGCTAATATCAATTAAAAACATGTAAGGACAAAGACAGGACGAAGGTTACAAAAGGTTTTGTCCGAAAAGGTAGGAACGTTCGTCTAAACAGAGAAAGAAAACGGAGAAAGATATAACAAATAAATAAATAGATAAATAAATAATAATAATAATAATTAATTCGTTTTATTGGCCACAAGGGCTAATATCAAGTAAAAACATGTAAGGATAAAGACAGGACGAAGGTTACAAAAGGTTTTGTC
>NC_068988.1:18950500-18951652 GCF_001194135.2 Octopus bimaculoides | reverse complement strand
ATATATATATATATATATATATATACATATATGTATATATATATACATATATAAATATGTAGGGAGATAGATAGATAGAAATAGATACAGATATACACATATACATGTATATATATATATATGTATGTATGCAGGTATGCATGTATATATGTATGTATGTATGTATGTATGTATGTATGTATGCATGTGTGTATGTATGTATGTGAATATATTTATAAAGAATTCTATATTTATATATGGATGCATGATTACATACATATATTCAGATATCAATATAAATATATATACATACATGTATATTTGATCTATCAGCGTGTGTATCAGAGATCATTTATGTTTTATTCATTCATTCGTCCATTCAACTATTATCCAACGAAACAATCAGTGATATGTTAAAAAGCAATACAATAAATTATAAAACAAGAAAAAAAAAGGGAAGCAAAACAGAAAATAAAAATAATAAATTCTGAGAAACGACATGAAGCGAAAAAGACAAATAAAAGTACAGGGAAATAAGTAGAATATGGTTGATGGGTTGAAGCCAGGAGAAATCATTTTTCAGTCTGATATCCGCCATCTTTGAGTTGCCACAAGTGATTTATTTTCTGTAGTTTCACCTTAAACGAATAAATATACATACATGTATATACTTACTAACTTATGTATGTAAGTACGTGGTCATATATATATATATATATGTGTGTGTGTGTGTGTGTGTGTGTGTGCATCAGTACATGTACTTATTTGTACGCATCTGTATTCATTTTTCTAAGATGTATGACGATACATATACACATATATGCCCTTATCTACAAACATGTACCTATATATATATGTGTGTGTGTCTGTGTGTCTCTGAGTGCGTGTAGATACTTAATTAAATAGACAGACAGTCAGAGTCCAGTCTCTCGTTTCAGTCATTGGAATCAGGTCATCCTGGTAGAGAACGGTCAAGGATTTCGTTGGTTTGATCACCCCCAGCACTTATTCTAGTCTATTCGTTTCTACTCTAGGCACAAGGCCCGAAATTTTTGGGGGGAAGGGACCAGTCGATTAGATCAACCTCAGTATACAACTGGTACTTAATTTATCGGCTCCGAAAGGATGAAAGGCAAAGTTGACCTCAGCGGAATTTGAACTCAGAACATAAAT
>NC_068988.1:18948149-18950103 GCF_001194135.2 Octopus bimaculoides | reverse complement strand
GCGTGCTAACGTTTCTACCAGCTCCAATGTCCGCCAATGACTTTTCTATTATTAATATTTATGGTAGAATCAGGGCGGGGAGCTGGCAGAATCGTTAACACGCCGGGTCTAATTCATAGCGGTATTTCGTCCGTCTTCATGCTACGAGTTCAAATTTCGCCGAAGTCTACTTTGCCTTCCATCCATTCGGATGAAAGTACCAATTCAGCGCTGGGGTCGATACAATCGATTTACTCATTCCTTGAAATTACTGGCCTTGTGCCAAAATTTGAAACCAATATTAATTGTACAATCATGGCGGTGAGCTGGCAGAATCGTTGGCACCCCGGGTGAAATGATTAGCGACATTTCGTCATTCTTTACGTTCGTTCCGAGTTTAAATTACACTGAGGTCGACTTTGTTTTTCATCCTTTCTGGTGCAGATAAAAATAAGTACCAGTTGAGAACTGGAGTAGGGGGTAATCGACTTACCCCCTACCCGAACTTGCTGACCTTGTGCCAAAATTTGAAACCAATA
This sequence comes from Octopus bimaculoides, assembly GCF_001194135.2. Classification (NCBI taxonomy): domain Eukaryota; kingdom Metazoa; phylum Mollusca; class Cephalopoda; order Octopoda; family Octopodidae; genus Octopus; species Octopus bimaculoides. The sequence continues at coordinate 18,949,585 of NC_068988.1, read as the reverse complement.
TTTATTGCAGAATCTTGAATCCTTTTGATTTTTTGATGCTATTAATCTACCTTCTTTTGTGTGTGTGTGGAGGGTGTTTTTTTTTTCTTTCTTCCCGGAAGATTTTCCAGTGCCAAACAATTCTGTAGACTCTCTGCCTGAATAACATACCCAACTTGAGAACGCTTTTCCTTGGCCAGTTTTTATTTTTTGTAACATTCCACACAATTACCATTCGACCAATATTATTCCATATTTCTGCCTAGTTAGTCCATATCGTGAAGGCGCAATGGCCCAGTGGTTAGGGCAGCAGACTCACGGTCATAGGATAGCGGTTTCGATTCCCAGATTCGGGCGTTGTGAGTGTTTATTGTGCGAAAACACGCGGCTCCGGCAGGGGATGGTAACGAACCCTGCTGTACAAATTCACCACAACTTTCTATCACTCTTACTTCCCGTTTCTGTTGTGCCTGTAATTCAAAGGGCCAGTATTGTCACACTGTGTCACGCTGAATCTCCCCGAGAAATACGTTAAGTGTACACGTGTCTGTGGAGTGCGCAGCCATTTGCACGTTAATTTCACGAGCAGGCTGTTCCGTTGATCGGATCAACTGGAACCCTCGACGTCGTAAGCGACGGAGTTCCAACAACAATATTCCATATCATTTTTTTTTTTTTTGTATAACACCAAACTTGAACTCTCTACACTTTATACCAAATTGTTTTTAGAGTGCAACATTAAAATCTATACATATGAAAATCTTCCTTCGGGCAGCTCTTTTGCAAGACTCCACACAATTTTCATTCGATCAAATACAACCGCTATTATTCTATATTTCTATCTAGTTACTACTGCATAGCATTATTTTGTATAATTTGAACTCTCTACATTTTCTACCAAATTGTTTTTTGAGTCCAGCACTAAGATCCGTACATCGCTACTGCAAACATCAAAGTGCGAAGCAATTTCAAATTTATCTTTCTTTATTGATTTTTCTAAATCCACTTTAGTGAGATAACAGCAAATATGCTATAGTAAGTCTTCTGTTTATCTCTTTCCTGTCACCACTCTCATTTGTAATTATGCTTCCAAGATAGTTAAACATGTACACCGCTATGGTTGCTTCATTAGCAATAATTATAGAATTGCTGTTCCCGTGTCGTCAATAATAAAGACAGATTTGTTTTCTTTTTTTTTCTCTTTTGCGATTTTATTTTTTACCGTAATGTTTATTTCGTTCACAGCGTTCATTTTAGTGGACGGATGTATGTATGTGTGCGTGTGTGTGTATGAACATTTATGTATATATACATAGACATATTTACAAATACAAATGCACATGCACACACGCACGCACATATAGATGAATTATGTGTGTGTATATAGAGATATATACATATATATGTGTGTGTGTAAGTATGTGTACGTATGTGAGCATATATGTGTGCATATATAT
>NC_068988.1:18946690-18947248 GCF_001194135.2 Octopus bimaculoides | reverse complement strand
GCATAGGTGCACATACACATACATACATACATACATACATACATACATACATATTCCTTTACTTGTTTCAGTCATTAGATTGCGGTCATGCTGCAGTACCGCCTTCTAGAATTTTATTCTTAAAGCCTGGAACTTATACTATCGCTCACTTTTGTCGAACCGTTAAGTTACGGGGGTGGGCGTTAACACACCGACGCCAGACTAGTTTATCAAATCCTTGTATATCTAAGGCTGAGAGAATAAAGACCAGTATTTGTTAGGGGTAGGGCTGAGAGAGCAGACAGAAATCAGTTGGTATAGTCATAAAAATCAAGATTTATTAGGAGCAATATCATGAGGTTTGGTAAAGGAAAACTTAAAACAAGATGTTAGCTGGCAACTAAGGGGGTCGCCCACTAGCAGACCATTGATAATGAAACAGGGGAAGTCTTATCATGTAGTACTATAGTTAAATGTTTAAACTATGTTGCTATATTGTATACAGTTAATGTTTATGGCTATTCTGTGGGTTATTAAGTAGAATATATTAACAAGAGGATAGAAATTTGTAGAATTTAG
>NC_068988.1:18942558-18946396 GCF_001194135.2 Octopus bimaculoides | reverse complement strand
ATATATATAAATATATATATATATCATGCGCCGCACACCCATGTATATTTGCATAGACTTGTACTGGTAGAGGCCCTGAAATATATTTGCTTAGACAAATGTCCAAACTTGATACGGACCATTTAAGAAACTAAATATTCAACATTGCAAACTGTCTACTTACCTACCGCCTTAAATGCAGCAAATATTCAAGTGTTGACATAAATGATAATCTTGATAATATTAATGATGACGACGACGACGACGACAATGATGGTGCTGCTGCTGATGATGGTGGTAGTTGTGCCGGTGGTGGTGATATTATTATTATTATTATTATTATTATTATTAATAATAATAATAATAATAATAATAATAATAATAATAATAATAATAATAATAATAAAAATAATGATAATAAAAATAATAATAATTGTTGAGTCATTAGTGTTTCCAATTTTGTTAATGACTCTAATAGCTCTCACACTTAACTACGCCTTAAATTGCTTCATCAATTTTTGTTAGTCTTATATGCTTTAGACACCTTCATTTCTTGCATCACCCTCTCCTCCCATCACCTTCACTTCCCTCATCATTCTCACTATCTTTCCCCTTCTTCTTCTTCTTCTTCTTCTTCTTCTTCTTCTTCTCCTTCGCTTCTCTTTTTTCCTCTTCTTCCACACCTTCCTTCTGTGCTGCTCATCTCCCCCCAAACCTCATACGTTCACCACTACGTCTCATTCTACCTTCCCCTTTCCTCATCAGTTGCATCCTTCCCTTTCTTCCTCTTCCTACTCATTTTCCTCCAACTACTTACAGATGACAAATAAGTGAAGTTCTCTTTAGTTGAAGCACATAGTTTCTATATCAAACGTTCTGTTCTTGGTCCTCACCCAGATTATTAAAAACTCTGCCGCCGCCACCACAACCAACATCGCCAACTAGAAAACCAGCACCACAACAGCCACTACAATGACGACTATAAAAACAGCTTCTATGCGCATGTCCATGTAGAAATTTACATTGTACAGACACGCAGCAGTTGATAACAGAAGTCAATGTAAATCACCCTGGGCTCACCCCTCTAAATTGTTAGCCTTATGCTAACATTAGAAAAAAATGTTATTGTTGTTGCAATTGTTTAACCCTGGATCAAATGTGGCCGAGCACGTCTATGATTAAAGGTGTTTCAGCCTTGACCATTACGTCTTGTGCATAAAGCCATTTCTAACTGAAACACAAGGCTAGAAATTTTGGAGAAGGGGAGTACTTGATTATATCGACACCAAATCGAGAGAAGGTACTTGCTATGATGGTTAGGGTTTTGCCCTGCAGATTGTAGCATCGGTGTTTCGATTCCCGGACCGGACCGGACCGTGCGTTGTGTTCCTGAGCAAAACATCTCTTTCATTGTTGCTCCACTCCATTGGGCAGTAAATGAGGTCTAGCAATTACAAGGAAATTAACTCTGCAAAGAACGATGCCCCGTTGAGGAACGGGGATTGTTATGTGTATGCATCTCTGTGTGTGTATATGTATGTACATAAGTATGTATGTATGTATGTATGTATGTATGGGTATACATATATTCTTTTATTCTTTTATTTTACTGGTTTCAGTCATTTGATTGTAGCCATGCTGGAGCACCGCTTTAGTCGAACGAATCGACCACAGGACTTCTTTGTAAGCTTAGTACATATTCTATCGGTCTCTTTTGCCGAACCGCTATGTTACGGGGATGTAAACACAACACCAGTTGTTAAGCGATGGCAGGGGTTCAAACACACACACACACACACACACACACACACACACACACACAAATATATATATATATATTCTTTATTGCCCACAGGGGACGAAACATAGAGGGGACAAACAAGGATAGACAAGGGGATAAAGTCGATTACATCAACGCCAGTGATTAACTGGTACTTATTTAATCGACCCCGAAAGAATGAAAGGCGGAATTTGAACTCAGAACGTAACAGCAGACGAAATACCGCTATTATCATTATTATTATTATTATTATTATTATTTTTATTATTATTATTATTATTATTATTATTATTATTATTATTATTATTATTATTATTATTATTCATGCAACGAGCTGGCAGAATCGGTAGCACGCCAGACAAAATGCTCCGCAGCATTTCATCCGTCTCTACATTCTGACTTCAAATCCTGCCGAAGTCGATTTTTTTGCCTTCACACTTTCGGGGTGGATATAATAAGTAGCAGTTAAATACTGTTGTCCATGCAATAGATCATGTCCCCACCTTAATATTTCAGCTCTTGTGCATGTAATGGAAAGAATTATTATTAGCAGAAGCAGCAGCAGCAGCAGCAGCAGCAGCAGCAGCAGTAGTAGTAGTAGTAGTAGTAGTAGTAGTAGTAGTAGTAGTAGTAGTTTCCCGCGATAATTAGTGAGATATGTGATGTAAAAAATAGCTCTTCAGCTAAGAAACGAAACCAGGTCATTGATAACCACTGTTCCACAGCAGTCACCACATTCCAATTTCAAGGGGTTTATTTAGATTTTTTAGAAGGGTTTTTTTAGAGTCACTTATATATTTCTTTTATTATTTATTTATTTATTTATTTATTTATTTATTTATTCAGGTCTCTGTGTTGTTGGCAATATAGCTGTTCAACATGAGAACCTGAGTAAGGATAATCTTATAACTGCTTTTTTTTTTTTTTCTTTTTGCTGAAAACTGGGTTTAGTGGCAGAGGTTAGGAACTGCACATTTAATTCGGTCTCGTAACTTTTACCCAGTAATTTCTAATGAATTGGGCTTTTAAAATTTATTTAAAACATTTTTGTTTAATTTAATATTTTTAATTTTATAATCTCGTGGCGCCTTTTACATCTCTAGGGCACTTAAGTGTTTAAAAAGTAAGATTTTGATCTAGGAACTGTAAAATCGTTAATTAAATCTAAATTTGAAATCAACTTCCGAATTCCGAACTCCTTAATTTGAATCTAGGTACAACTGAGGAAAGGATATATACTCTGCCAAAGAACATGTTAGCATACATTCTCTAATATAATTAAATTTGCCGATAATTAATTTAAGAATTGAACTTAGTTCAAACTTAATGTGAAAGCAGATATGAAAGATATGAAAGAGAGTCAAAAGCGAGTAGCCGGTGGGGGATGAAAGTATGTCACTTAATGTACTCTTTGGTGCCATAACCCCTATAGTAGGTGTGTTGATCTAGATTTAATACTCAAATCAGCTTCTTGGTTTAGTTATTCCGAAATGGTTGCGTGTGGCTGAGGTGTTTGAGACTGTAAGATCGCCAATTCTGTTTTGGCATCTTTTGGAAATTTTAAGAACACATATCATTAGCATGGAGAACTTAAAGCTACATGTAGAACAACGTGAGTGCGTGTGTGTGTGTGTGTATTCATGTGTGTGAGTATGTGTATGTGCGCGTGTGGGGAGGGGTTGAGTGGGTGTATGTGTATGAGTGATAATGTAAGAATTGTAAATACATTGGTTTCAAATTTTCGCACAAAGCCAGCAAGTTCTGGTAAAGCCAGTTACATAATAATAGGCGCCTTATGTATAATAAACAAAATATTCAGACAAATACATAACAAAAACACCAGGACTTACAAATATATATAACATACAGAAAATTGCACTACTGGGCACTGCACACATCCTACGTAAGACACTTTCAATACAGTAACCATAAGAGCATCACAGCAAACCACAGCGCATACCCAAGGCACACAGAGCTGCGCTCGGTAGTGAAGTGAAAGCTCGTTATAAAAATAAAACTACTGAATGATAATAATAATAATAATAATAATAATAATAATAATAATAATAATAATAATAA
>NC_068988.1:18940503-18941720 GCF_001194135.2 Octopus bimaculoides | reverse complement strand
AATAATAATAATAATAATAATAATAATAATAATAATGATAACAATAACAATAATAATAATAATAATAATAATAATAATAATAATAATAATAATAATAATAATGATAACAATAATAATAATAATAATAATAATAATAATAATAATAACAATAATAATAATAATAATAATGATGATGATGATGATGATGATGATGATGATGATGATGATGATGATGATGATGATGATGATGATGGTAAGCCATATCCTATCACGTTCCATAACCTGATATTGTTCTGATCCTATATTTTAATTTAAAGTTTTAATTCACCTGAAGAAAACAGATTTGTTTTTTTGTTTGTTTATTTTATTTATTTATTTTTGTTTTTGTTTGTTTTTCATGACGTTATTAGTTTATTCATCAATAGAAAGAAATACGTCCGAAACAGCTGTAGTGAAACTCAACATATCTGCGTTCTTTGTATAGATAGATAGATAGATAGATAGATAGATAGATAGATAGATATTCTATTATTCCTCTACTTGTTTCAGTCATTTGGTTGCGGCCATGCTGGAGTACCGTCTTGAAGGGTTTTGGTCGACAAAACCGACCTTAGGCCTTATCTTTTAAAGCTTAGTACTTATTCCCTCGGTCATTTTTGCGGAACTGCTAGGTTACAGAGACGTTAACATACCAACACCGGTTGTCAAACGGTGATGGAGAGACAAACACAGATACAAAGACACACGTACACGCATATATATGGGCAATGGCCCAGTGGTTAGGGCAGTGGGCTCGAGGTCATAGAATCGCGGTTTCGATTCCCAGACCGGGCGTTGTGAGTGTTTATTGAGCGAAAACACCTAAAGCTCCACAAGGCTCCGGCAGGCAATGGTGGCGAACCCTGCTATGCTCTTTCACCACAACTTTCTCTCACTCTTACTTCCTGTTTCTGTTGTGCCTGTAATTCAAAGGGTCAGCCTTGTCATACTGTGTCACGCTGAATATCCCCGAGAACTACGTTAAGGGTACACGTGTCTGTGGAGTGCTCAGCCACTTGCACGTTAATTTCACGAGTAGGCTGTTCTGTTGATCGGATCAACTGGAACCCTCGACGTCGTAAGCGACGGAGTACCAACAACAGCAACATATATGTGTATATATATATATACGACCGGCTTCTTTTAGTTTTCGTCTGCCAAATCCACTCACAAGACCTTGGTCAGCCTGAGGCTATAGT
>NC_068988.1:18937354-18939107 GCF_001194135.2 Octopus bimaculoides | reverse complement strand
GGGTGGGTGGGGGTTAGATAGAGAGAGATTTAGACACGCAGAGAATGGTGGATAGACACACAAACAGACAGGACAGATAGACAGACAGATAGACAGAAAGACACACAGACAGACAGACGGAGAAAGAGACAGAAACGCAGAGACAATAACGGAAACATCATCATCATTACCCCTGCCACCACCACCACCACCACCATCATCATCATCATCATCATCAATTACATCAGCTACAGTAACACGAGACCGTTCATCAACAAGACAATCATAAATTTTATCAACAACAACAACAACACTAACGTAATCACCCTCATCATCATCATCATCATCATCATCATCATCATCACAACCACCATCACCACTACCATCATCGTCATCAATATCATCTGCATCGTCCTCGTCGTCGTCGTCATTACCACCACTGCGCGACGTCTGCAGAGACGAGACAACAGCAACAGCAACAATGACGTCTAACAGCATCAGTAACAACTACTAAAACATCAATAACAACAACAACAACAACAACAACAACAACAACAACAACAACAACAACAACAACAACAGCAGCAACAACCACTATTACATTTAAACAAAAAATAACAAAAATCCTACCAAAAAACAAAGCAGTAAACATCAAAACTTATCGATTTCAGTTTTCTCAACACCACACACTGTTACTAATTGTGATTAAACTGCAGGAAATTTGCTAAAATGGAGCATCTATTTTATTTTATTTTATCTCATTTTTTTGTTTTTTGTTCGTAGAATTTTTTATTTATTTAATTTATTTTATTTGATTATTTGTGTATTTCATTTTTCAAATACTCCTTATTGATTTGCGTGGAACTTAGGAAAAGAAACGCTGGGTAAAATAAAAAAATAAAATTAAAAAAGTCAAAACATAAAATGAAAAGAAAAGAAAAGAAAAAAGCATGGTTGTTGATCGATAATAATATAAGCATCGAATTACAGCTAGAGTGTCACAACGACTGCTGATGATGATGTTGCTGTTATTACTGCTATTGGAGTTACTGCTGCTGCTGTTGTTACTACTACCACTACTGGTGCTGCTGCCATTAGCACTACCACCGTCAATACTATCACAACTACTACAGATAGTGTTACTAAAAAGTAAGAGACAACGCACTACGGCAGGAAAATTAATCCAAATCGGCCACACATTGTTATTGTGGACAATAAGGGTAAAAAGATACACTCCATAATCAACGTGTCAGTCCCAACAGACGATAATATATCCGTAAAAGAAATAGAGAAATTATCCAAATATAACGATTGCAGTGAGGAAGTTGCATATTAGCTACTCAAAAACACTAAAATTGTTGCCTTACTTAAACATTAACGATTTGGTGTCAAAATTTTCGGGGGTCTGTATGGCCCTAGGGGTTTCATATAAGATTTCGTTGTTAAAATTTATTAGCAATAAATTGCTTACACTTCTACAATACACAAAATACTCAAGCAATTCTTTTTTATACAATTGCTGATAATATTTCATTATGAAAATATAAAAGGGCTTTTTTTTAAGCATCGAATGGCCATGAATGTCCAGTAGGAGAAAATAGGAATCAAAGGGGTCTATAGATTTTTTTTAAATGGTTGAGAAACACTGATTCAAATATATAATTCAAAAACTAAAAATAATGATAACTGAAGGTAGAGATAAACTTTAAAGAATAGATTCCTTTGGGGGTGATTATAAAAGATACAGAAAAATACACAACACAGAAGATAATGC
>NC_068988.1:18930234-18931285 GCF_001194135.2 Octopus bimaculoides | reverse complement strand
TATATATATATATATATATATATATATATATATATATATATATGCGTATGCATATGCATGTTTTTTGCATGTGCATGTACATATTAGTCTATGTGTGTACGTTGTGTTGTGTATGTGCATGCGTAATGGTTTTCTGCAGTCACCATTCATGTTTTATGATGACGAAAGGGATGAGATGTCACGTGAAGCAAAGAGCATATCAAGAGATAGAGGCTGTTACCAATTGTTCTACACAGCTTTTCATCTCAGTTCACCCGCCGCCAAACCAACCAACAATACAGTCCTACACTACTCAAACCAACAAAATACCTTTTTTTTTTTTCCTTTGTCTCCCACCCAACCCCACGTTTATCAAAAATTGGCCTCCTGGATACTTACAACGCCTTGACTCCAGTCTGTGCTGATGTGTTTGGTGAAGGGTATGGTGTGTTTAATGGTGCTGCTAAATATATTGTTTTCGTGACGAAAATGTTGGAATAAAATGGTGTCAAATAATGAACTGTGTAAATTGAATGGAGCTCTTTTATATAGGGAGATAGAGTGTGTGGTAGAGTGAGAGAGGTGGAGGTAAGAAGGCGAAGGAAAGAGAAGGAGAGAGAGAAAGATAGAGAGATTCTTTGGAGATATTGTAAACATGTTTAGAAGGTAGGATCGTGCGTGGAGAGTGGGGGGGTGATAGAAAGAGAAATGAGGAAACTGAGAAGAAAGTGTGTGTGTGTGAGAGAGAGGAAGTTAGAAAGAAAGGATAAGACGGAGAGATGGAAGGTAGGTAATTAGTTAGTTAGTTAGGTAGGTAGGTAGGTAGGTAGGTAGGTAGGTAGGTAGGTAGGTAGGTAGGTAGGTGGGGAAAATAAGATGGAAAAGAGAAGAAGAAGAAGAAGAAGAAGAAGATGATGATGATGATGATGATGATGATGATGATGATGATGATGATGACGACGATGATGATGATGATGATGATAATGATGATGATGATGATGATGATGATGATGATGATGAAGGGGAGGAGGAGGGGGAAAGAAGAAGAAGATGAGGAGGAGGAGGAGGAGGA
>NC_068988.1:18925032-18930102 GCF_001194135.2 Octopus bimaculoides | reverse complement strand
GAAGGGGAGGAGGAGGAGGATGAAGGGGAGGAGGAGGATGAAGGGGAGGAGGAGGGGGAAAGAAGAAGAAGAAGAAGAAGAAGAAGAAGAACAAGAACAAGAAGAAAAAGAAGAAGATGATGATGATGAGGAGGAGGAGGAGGAGGGGAAAAAGAAGTAGAAGAAGAAGAAGAAGAAGAAGAAGAAGAAGAAGAAGAAGAATATAGAGGGGGGAAGCAGCGAAAATAACGAAGAAGTGTAAATATGTTTATCAATCGTTTTTTTTTTTTTTGTAAGAGAGAGGAATGAAAGAGATTGAAGAGGTAAACAGACGAGAGGCGGAAAGGTTTGTGAAATGAAAGAAGAAAAGAAGAATGAAAAGGGGTCAGATGAAAATGAAGAAGGTTTACGACATCTGATGTATAAACAGGTATTTTATGAACCTTTAAATTTCATTCAACCCTAAGAATTTTATTTGGTAAGGATGAATATAGTGTATGTTATACCGTAGAATTATTCTAATGCGTTGCGGAATCCTTTCGTCAATCAATGGGCAAACATTATTATCGATAGGACAGGTGCAGGCTTAGCTATGCGGTAAGAAGTTTGCTTCCCAACCACATGGTTTGTGGTTCGGTCCCACTGATTGGTTACCTTGAGCAAGTGTCTTCTATGATTGCCTCGGCACAACCAAAGCACTGTGAGAGAATTTGGTAGACGGACACTAAAAGAAGCTCACCGTATGTGTATGTGTGTGTGTGTGTGTGTGTGTGTGTGTGTGTGTGTGTGTGTGTGTGTGTGTGTGTGTGTGTGTGTGTGCATGTATGCTTGTCCATCACCACCACTACTACCACCGCTTTACAACCGATGTTGGTGCGTTTTACGCCTCTGTAACATAGCGGTTCGGCAAAAATAACCAATAGAATAAGTACCAGGTTTGAAGAAGAAAAAAAAAACATACCTGGGTCGATACATTCCGCCAAAAATATTCTTCAAGGCGGGGCCACAGTCTAATCACTGAAACAAGTAAAAGATAAAAAAACAAACTGAGGAGAACATCTTTGTAATTTAAATTCCTCATCTAGAATTAAAACTGGCTTTCTTCTTACTAAATATAGTATGCTGCATCATTTCAATGATGCAACATATTTTCTTTTATAACTGTTTAATGAAATAGTTTATTTTTTTTCTTTTTGGATGAGAAGTAATCATTTATTGTTTAATATAAGAGACAGGGTAAAAGTCTGAATCCAGCTAAAGTTATAAAATGTTTTGCATTATCTTTATACAAAAATTTATCCTATTCTACCATCATCTTTATTAATCTTCTATGTCGCAAAGATTCGAGCCTAGTGTCAGTTTAGTATTATATCCATACAATAGTATGTTCTTACCAATCTTTTGTGTCACGCTAAGGGTAGTAATTCAAAGAGGAGATAAAAAGAGAAAACAAAAGAAGATAAAGAAAACATTGTTATGGTAAATGGTGGTGTGGCAGTGTTGATGATATTTAGTTGTTGTTTATAATAGCTGTTGTTTCTTTGTTGTTGGTAACCATAGCTGTGGGGATATTGATGATAGACTGAATTACGGGCAGGGATTACAAATTGTATTTGGTACAAAAATGTGTAGTGCCTTATAATAAAAGCGAGTGGATAAATACCGATTGTGATTACTCATATTAAATAGTTAAATACTGAACCATCTAATCAGATTGTAATAGAATCTTCACGTGTTTCAGTAGATACTTGCCCAAGTGGCGACATTTGGTGAATATCTCTGAACTGACGTTTCGGATTTAAGGTATGTTTTTACAAAAGGACTATTATTCAGTGAGCTTAAGTCTACTGAAAGCACTGGGTATTTTGAGCTTGTGTACACAACTATAATCAATTATGCATGTATATAGTTGTGCGTTTTTGTATATATGTGTGTGTGTTAGTATGCGCGTACGTTTATATGTTGAGAAACGAGAAGAGGAGGTTGAAAGAAAGAGTGAGAGAGATTTGTATGCGTGTATCTTTGCATCGACAAAGTGATAAATGAAGGAGAGAATGAAGGAATAAATAAAAGGGAAAGGTTCCAGGAATGAAATGAATGAGGGCAAAGGGAGAGAGTGAGTGGGAGAATGTTATGCGTTGAAATCGGAAAGAGAAGGATGTCGCCATGTTAGAGTGAAAATTACGTTAATGAAAGAAAGCCAGAAGGCTTTGTTTGTTGAGGATTTAAAGAGCAACCAAGAAGAGAACGATCGATCGTGACATTGTGTGTGTAATGTGAAACGTAAAACCGGGTGTCAAAGAAGAAGAAAAAGAAAAGAGGCAGAAAAAGGTGGAAGATCTGGAAGAGAGGAGAAAAGGCTGTGCAAAAGGATTGATACTGTATAGTGCAAATAAAAGAAGAGGGGGAGAGAGAGAGAGAAGAAGATTATATGATGTAGAAGAAAGGCAAAAGTAAAAATGAAGAGTTGGAAAGAGCGCACAAATGGTAAAGAGAAATAGTGAGAAGTGTATTACTGAAGAGAGAGAGAGGGAGGGGGGAGAGAGTAAGACAAAGATGAGTAGAAAAGGAGTGAAAATATTCAAAGACGAATTTTAGAGAGGTAAAAGTAAACAACAATATAGATAGATAGATAGATAGATAGATAGATAGATAGATAGATAGATGGATGGATGGATGGATGGATGGATGGATGGATAGATAGATAGATAGATAGATAGATAGATAGATAGATAGATAGATAGATAGATAGACGTATATGTATGCATGTATACATATGTATATGCACACATACGGACACACATACATACATATACAAATGCACAACTGCGTAATATATCATACATGCAATATATGTAAAACAAAAGGACTGTATCCGAAGCTAGAGTGGTATATAAAGTAAGGGCGATATATATGTATAGCATGGGTGTATATATATATATATATATAAAATCTCGAAGGGTATATATAGAATACATGTAGATGCGAAAATCTATTAGACGATATATAAAAGCGAGAAATGTGTATAGATATGCAATAGAGTATACATAATTCATAAGAGAACTGTACAAAAGCAACGAGCAGATACAAAAGAAGGGATCGTATATACAAAAGCGAACAGGGTGTACACAAAAGCGAGCAGGTATATTTCAAAAGCAGGAAGGGTATATACAAAGGCAAGAATTGGGTGGGTGCGCAAAGCAAATTAATTTGAGTAGCAGAGAGGGAGGTGAGAGGATTAGCAACAACTTGGAAGTGATTGAAATAAAGAAGGTAGGAGGACAGAGAGAGAATGATTACAAGGAAGAAGAAGTAGTAGGAAGGTAGCGGGGGGGGGGGCAGAAGTCTGTACGTGTGTTAGGGAATGTGGAATGAAGAGGGAAGAGGTAAAAAAAAATAACAAAAAAAAAATTAACAGAATTAAACTAAAAATGGCAAAACGTCAAAACGAAGATCAATTTTTATGGTTTAAAAAAAAAATCAGCAAATCAATAGATTCTTTTAAAATTAATTTTTCTGTGAAAGGGTTTGATTGATAAAAGAATATTTTTATTTCTGTATTTCAATCGAAGCGGAAGTTACAGTCATGGCAATTCTTTAAACGTTTGTTATTCAGTAGGAGTATTGCAGCTTTTCATCAGGTCTCATCTTGATGTAGTTTTTCGGCGGCTTTTCACCAATTGGAAGAACCAAACCAATTTTTGGTCTTTTATTTTGCTTTCACAATTTTCGACACTCCTAATCATTGACAATTGTTTTCACCTCTCACCCCTACAGTTCTCTCTCTCTCTCATCTTTGTACCTATCTCTCTCTATCTCTCTCTGCCTCTCTCTCTGTACCTCTCTCTCTCTCTTTGTCTCTCTGTACTTCTCTCTCTGTGCTTCTCTCTCTCTCTCTCTTTGTCTCTCTGCCTGCTTCTCTCCCCCTCCTTCTCTCTCATTCACTGTGTTTTCATTTCTCATTTTCGCTTTCTCGTAAGCTTTCTCCTTTACTCGCTCCTGTCTTTTGATGTTTCTCATTTCCTTTCTATCACTCTCTCCTCCTTTTCTCTTTTCCTTTATTCAGTCTCTCCACTTTCCTCTCTGTCTCTCTCTCTCTCACAGACATTCTCTCTCTCTCCCTCTCTCTCCCTCTCTCTCTTTCTCTTTCTCTCGATTTTTATATAAATATTTCTACGTGCATGTGTGTATGTATCTGCATTCCCTAACATTCTCGCTCAAACTTCATCTCGTTTCAAGTACCTGCCTTCCCAAACACCACCACCCCTTCTCTCTCTCTCTCTCTCTCTCTCTCTCTCTTTCTCTCTCTCTCTCTTTCTTTCTTTCTTTCTTACTATATACCTACCGGCCTACGTACCTAATGATCTGTCTGCCGAATGATCCATGTATCAATCCATCTATCTACTTGACTGTCTACACACAAATCCATCCACCCATTCAATTCGTCTTTCATCTATCCATCTATATAACTTTTCACCCCACTATACATCTACCCATCCATTCTCTTACTCAGCTTCATCCAACCATCCCTCCCTCCATTTATCTACACCCCTTCCTTCTTACTGCCATACCAAACCACAGAGCCACAAATACATTGAAACATCTATCCATCTATCCGTCACTGACTGTATATATATAAGACAAGAATATGGATGCAAGCAATCAAACAGAGCTCACAGTAAGCTACCCGACTGGTGAGTGGCTATCAAGAAAGGCCGTGGTTTTCGGGGTCGGTAAATTAAGTACCAGTTACGCACTGGGGTCGATCTAATCGACTTAATCCCTTTGTCTGTCCTTTTTTGTCCCCTCTATGTTTAGCCCCTTGTGGGCAATAAAGAAATAAGAAAGACCGTGGTTCAGGCTGGGATGTAACCTCGGCGTCGTTCTGAAAATCCAGGAATCACAACGGTGAAAAGTATATATAATCATTGATCAGAGAAGAGAAGTGAAGTGAGAGAATAGATGTTTATTCCATTAGTTGACAGCTGTTTTGTAACCCATGTTAATTACATAATCGATGCTACAGCAATCTTCATATGTGTATAAATAAATAGACATATATATATATATATATATATATATATATATATA
>NC_068988.1:18923379-18924899 GCF_001194135.2 Octopus bimaculoides | reverse complement strand
TTTGAAGCTCGGAGCAATGGAAAAATTTAATTAAAACGACTTTCCGGTCATTGTCCTTCTTAAAACGTGAGTAGAAAGAGCAGAGGAAAGAAGAAGAACCAAATGGAAGTAGAAGGTGCAATTGAAGTAAACGTGCTCACTCTAAGCTTGTATGCACACACACACACACACACACACACACACACACGCACACTCAACCACACACACTCAACCACAAACACATGTACACACACTTCAGCACACTCTCTCTCTCCCTCTCTCTCTCTCTCTCTCACACACACACACACACACACACAAATGCTTACATTTAAAAGGTTACTTATCGACTAGAAATCATTCTTAGATAAAGGCTGCAAGGCAAGATTATTACATTAAATATTAAGAGAAATTCATTCGTTTCAAATGTTTCATTTATGAACTTCAAATAATGGTATTTATAGTTAAAAGTGAGAGTCTTTAAGATCATTGGTTTTCTAAAAATAATTAAAGAATATAAAGTAACTTTATATTATGTAATGTATTATATTTTTATATTACATTTTATATATTCTAAAACTATAATTTGTAATAAAACACTTCTATCATTCATTTCTTCTTTATCTATATCAAGAAAACTAGGCTTACAAATGAATATATATATACACATATATGTACATACTTATTTAAATGCAGTCAGTCACACATATATTTAAGTGTACTTAAATATACACACGTACATACATATATATACATATACACACGCACATACATACATACGTACATACGTATACATAGACACATATATTGACGAGCCATATATAAGTACATGTGTATGTATAGGTATACATATATACATATACACACACATACATACATACACATACATACATATGTACGTACACATGTACACATATATAGACTAGCCATATATAAGTAGATGTGTATGTATTGTTTCAATGTGCATATATCTGCTCGAGTGTATACACATTTTTATGTAGGTACGTTTATTTGCTTTTTATACCAGACAGTATACATGCATATATCGCAAATTATGTAATTATTTAGTCGTAAGAAAATATATACCCGGAGATAAAAAGTTAGCTAGATTAAGAGACTGTCAGACAGTTGAACAAGCAGATAGATATTACAATGATATAAACAGAATTTCTCGTCTGTATATTTGCTAGAATTATATGTTATTAATGACAATATTAGTGTTTAACTATCAATTGATGACTGCCAAAGCATATTCATTATTCTATGATATCTTGCGTAAAATTTATTATGTGACCAAGTAACCAACAATAAGTATGTCTTAATGATGATAATGAATGATAATTTTATAACCTCTCTTTTGTTCTCTCTTCATACACGCTCACACACTCACTTTTTTATTTCTATTTACGCATAATTCATGCACGTATCCCTTAACCTCAATGTAATATATAAAGTAAGCTGCCAGAATCATTAGCACACCGGGCAAAATGCTAAGCGGCATTTCGCCAGTGTCTACGTTCTGAGTTCAAATTCCGCCGGGGTCG
>NC_068988.1:18922052-18922961 GCF_001194135.2 Octopus bimaculoides | reverse complement strand
GTCATTTGACTGTGGCCATGCTGGAGCACCGCCTTTAGTCGAGCAAATCGACCCGAGGACTTATTCTTTGTAAGTCTAGTACTTATTCTATCGATCTCTTTTTGCCGAACCGCTAAATTACGGGGACGTAAACACACCAGCATCGGTTGTCAAGTGACGTTGGGGGACAAACACAGACACACAAACATATACACACACATACATATATATATATATATATATGTATGTGTGTGTATATGTTTGTGTGTCTGTGTTTGTCCCCCAACGTCACTTGACAACCGATGCTGGTGTGTTTACGTCCCCGTAATTTAGCGGTTCGGCAAAAAGAGATCGATAGAATAAGTACTAGACTTACAAAGAATAAGTCCTCGGGTCGATTTGCTCGACTAAAGGCGGTGCTCCAGCATGGCCACAGTCAAATGACTGAAACAAGTAAAAGAATAAAGAGTATATATGTAAATACATGTGTCTGCACATATACAGACGCACAAACATGTATGTATGCATGTATGTATGTACGTATGTATGTATGTATGTATGTATGTATGTATGTATGAATGTATGTATGTAAGTTTTCTCTTGGTATTGTGAACTGCTGTATGTATTGATTATTAATTTTGCGTTCATAAATGTTTTCGTTTGCGCACGTAAATGGTTTTAGATATGCCTTGTAAATCTGCATATGCA
Source organism: Octopus bimaculoides (assembly GCF_001194135.2). NCBI lineage: Eukaryota > Metazoa > Mollusca > Cephalopoda > Octopoda > Octopodidae > Octopus > Octopus bimaculoides. Next base: position 18,922,274 of record NC_068988.1, on the reverse strand, counting down.
AAACAGCATCAGCAAGCGTGTGTATTAATATACGACGCGAGTATACGTGAGTACTTATGTGCCATTGCACAGGTGCGTGCATATGTCTGTGTCTTTTTACTAAGATTTAATATATGCAGGTATATGCGGACCAGTCTAAGTTTTTGATACCATATATTTATTTATATATATATATATATATATATATAATACAAATAATAAATGAGTATATGCATATATATA
>NC_068988.1:18921724-18922042 GCF_001194135.2 Octopus bimaculoides | reverse complement strand
TATATATATATATATATATATATATATATGAGTTTATGCAATACCTATAGCATGTTTGCATTGTGTCATTCTCTGTATGTAGAAGTGTATGTGTGACTGTGAGAGAGAAAGGATGTATAAAAATTATAGGAAACTAAATATGTATGTCAGTATATTTGTCCATATATATGTATAGATATATATATATATATACATATACATATGTATGTATGTATGTATGTATGTATGTATGTGTGTATGCATGTATTTATGTAAGTGTATGAAAAAAATTAATAGAAATGGCTTTTCTGATAATTTTTCCACTTTAATAATTAGGTG
>NC_068988.1:18920020-18921261 GCF_001194135.2 Octopus bimaculoides | reverse complement strand
ATATATATACATACATACATAGGGTGTACATGTGCACATATGTGATGTGAGTGCGTTTGTTACTGTGTAATTGCTTGTGTGGTATGTGGGCGTATGTGTGGGTTTACACTCTGTGTTCGTGTATGCGTGTGTCTATCTATGCATATGAACGTTAGTGAAAGGGATGAAAGAGAGAGAGAGAGAGAGAGAGAGAGAGGGGGGAGAAAGAGTGGGAAAATGAAGGTGTATGTGTGCGTGCGTGCGCGTATGTGTGCATGTTTGTATGTGTGTGCATACGTGTGTACGTGTGAGATGCGTCAGCAGTAAAACTAAAATGTCATTCAACAAACTCTCTCGTGAAGAAGTTGCATTCTTTAAATAAGAAATACACAATACAATAGAAAGAGAAACATCAAGACACATTTGCATTTTAAGCATGTGCAACTATTGCACTCAGCAACCTTATTTTAGGATGAGTGCATGTACTGACATGCAGTCATCTCTCACAACAAGTCTTGCAGTAAAATTCATCAAAACACTGACACTCGGCACGTATTTGCAACATGCAGAGTCATTTTTCAACGAAGAACGTCTATCAACGTCTGAGGAATTGTTCACTGCATGTGGTTCGATGGATGGATGGATGGATGGATGGATGGATGGATACGTACTTAACAATGTACGCAGGTAGCTAAATAGGATGGTAGGTAGATAGGCAGGTTGATATGTAAGTAGGTAAGCAGATGGAAGGATAGACATGTAGATATATATCCTTTATGGGGATCACATTGCGCCTAGCTGCTTATATTAATTATTTGTGTGTGTGTATATATATATATATAAGCAATGTTAATTCTCTAAATGAAGTATTAACAGTAACTGCACGATAAGGTGTATTATATTGCCACTTAAGTGTGGCTGACCCCTATCCACCCCTAGGGGTCAGCCACACTTAAGTGGCAATATACTACACTATATATATATATATATATATATATATTCGCCATGATAGATTGCTAACCACTACACACATTTTTTCTCTGCTTGTTTCTCCCCTTGTTTCTTTCTGTGTTCCTTTCTATAGAAGAGCGTAGGCTCGAAACGTTAAAGATTGTTTCAATTCTCGAGCGTTATACTAATACATCTGTTTGTTTTTCACACCACCTGTCTTCGTCTTTTGTTGTCTTTTTTTTGTTTTGTTTTTATGTGAATTCTCCTTATACATACATATATATATATATATATATATATATATATATATA
>NC_068988.1:18918956-18919944 GCF_001194135.2 Octopus bimaculoides | reverse complement strand
GACAGACAGACAGACAGACAGACAGACAGACAGACAGACAGACAGACAGACAGACAGACAGATAGACAGACAGACAGACAGAGAAAGAGAGAGAGATGTGTGGATATATATCTATCTGCAGAAGAGTCCAGTGTAATCCATGGGCAGCTGAAGTGTACGAGAGTAGAAAGTCCAGGTAGAGAATCCAGGTAGAATAGTCCAGTGTAGATGGTGTAGAAAATCCATGAAAAGTTCGTCCCCTTCTTCCTAGCTCTCCTGTGTGACCCCTCTGTGCAGCATTCTCGTTAGCCACTAAACCTTTTTCTATTTTCTATTTTCTCTCCCTGTTTATTTTGTCTCCTTTTCTTTTGAAGAGCGTAGGCTCGAAACGTAAAAGACTTTCTCACTTCCCGAGCGTTAAACTAATACAACTGTTTGTTGTTTACACACTCGTCTTCGTCTTTTGTTGTTCTTTTTGTAAATTCTCACTATATATATTCTTATATATACATGAATTTGCATACATATTCATATACGTGTGCGTGAGTGTGTGTGTGTGTGTGTGTGTGTGTGTGTGTGTGTGTGTGTGTGTGTGTGTGTGTTTGAAGATAGATAGAAAAAGAGAGGACTGACAGAAAGAGATAGAGATAGATAGATATAGATATAGAGATAAACAGACTGACGGGTAGACAGACAGACAGACAGACAGATACATACATACATACATACATACATACATACATACAGTTAGATGTACGACCGCTGGTTATCATCACGCTGTTTGCTTCCAGTCTTGTGGTTAAGTTCGTACTAAGTGATATTTCTGGTTATGATATTTACGATATATCTGAACTGGATGTTCTAAGAGCAGATGTATGATTAACTACAGCAGATTATCAAGGGAACACTTTATTGTATTATGTTATAGACAACAGGTCACTAATGATATAAACTTGTTTATCATTCATGTGTGTGAGAGTGTGTGAGCACACAAATATATATATATATA
>NC_068988.1:18917004-18918831 GCF_001194135.2 Octopus bimaculoides | reverse complement strand
GTGTTGAAAAGTTTCTGGCTTTGAGTAAAAGAAAATACAGGAGAGTTAATTAATTATGATTTTATCTAATATACTTTCCTCTCAGATCCACACACTCAGTGCAGCGGCCCTTCAGTTTGTCTAAGCGCTTAGGGCTTCAACTAGACCTTTCGCGATAACGTTAAAGTCAGAAGCTTTTTAGCACACCTTCGTATATACACACACACACACACATATATATATATAAGCATTTCAAGTTGGTGCACCGGCTTGGCCGCAGTCCAATGTCCGAAACAAGTAAAATGTAGAAAGCATATTCAATGCATTAAATATGTTAGTAATCTTGATGAAGCCGTACATTTAAAATGAAAATGAGACGTCGTTCATTTCCGGTACAAAATTAAAGTGACTTAACATATTTTACAAAACTAAGTTAAGGAATGAATTAATGTCACAAAAATTAGATAACATGAGAAACTGGTTCCAAAATTTAAGTTTTAAGAATCTGTAACTGTACACGCAACATTTGTGCAATGTTCGTTGTTTAACATATTTAAAGCTGTTGGCGGCGAGCTGGTAGAAACGTTAGCACGACGGGCGAAATACTTACGGTATTTCGTCTGTCTTTACGTTCTGAGTTCAAATTCCGCCGAGGTCGACTTTGCCTTGCATCCTTTCGCTGTCGATAAATTAAGTACCAGTTGCGTACTGGGGTCAATGTAATCGACTGGGCCCCTCCCGAAAACTTTCGGGCCTTGCGCCTAGTGTAGGAAAAAATATATTTGAGTCTTGTAGTCATTGGCCTCTTTTGCCGAACAGCTAATTTACAGAGACGTAAATAAACCAACACAAAGACACATACACATGCATACATGCACATATATATATATGCATATATGAATGTATGCAAGTATACACACACACACATACATACACTCACACGATGGGGCTCAATACGGCTTCCAGCTATCAAAAAATTCACTTGCAAGTCACTGGTCGGCCCGCGCAATACCAGAAGGTACTTGCCGCGTGGTTAGACCGAACTCATGAGCACGAGATTTCAAATCGAGCCTCTTCACCACACAGCCTTAGCATGATTGTACAAGAATTCAAGGTTGTTTTGAAAAATGAACGGTTTCAATAAGATTACCAAAATATTAGCACTAATTTAATCGCTAGGGAACAGAGACAAGCAACTCTGTCTAGCATTCGAACCTGCAGGCTTGTTTCACTTTCAAGTTTTAATTATTGTTCTTGAACAACGAATGAACGCCACTTAATCTATCTACTTCCTCTGTCGTTTAAACGTTCGTGTGTTTACATAAATAATACACCAATCAATCAATCATACCGTGTATTTATCGTGTACTGGAAAAATAAAATAGTTGGCAGAGACAAGGTGGTAGTTGCTTAGAAAAAAATAAATATATTATATATATACATGAAGATGGAGCTATGGAATAATAAAGTGGGGGAAAAAATCATCTGCCGTGATATTTACACCACCAGTACAATTTGTGTTGTGTGTGTATGTGTGTGTTCCGCTCTAACAGTTTTCGCTAATGACGGAAAGCAACGCATGTAATAGAGAAACAAACAGAAATGTGAATGCGGTTGGATATGTGAGGTGGGTGGAGGGGCTTGCATGAGAGGCAAATAGATTAAAATCAACTAGGCTTCCTTTTGTAGCAAAAAAACAAAACAGTTTTGCTGTTTGCATGCGTGCAGGAGGGAGAAGAAGCGAGGAGCTTTAGAAAATGAAAGAGGGAGTAGTGAATTAGAGAATGAAGGAGACACACATACACACATACATACATCTATACATACATTATATATATATATATATAT
>NC_068988.1:18914960-18915990 GCF_001194135.2 Octopus bimaculoides | reverse complement strand
TGTGTGTGTGTGTGTGTATTTATACACAAATATATGTACATATTTATATATATATATATATATATACACACACATATGTATATATATATATATACATATATATATATATCCATTTACACATACACGGACTCACACATACGCATATAATCATTGCCATAAATGTTATTAATTTGTAAGCATGTACAGTGTATATACATATACATACATGCATACATACATACATACATATATATATATACATACATATATATATATGTATGTATGTATATATATATATATATATGTATATATATATATATATATATATACATATACACATATATATAGATGCACTCATATATATATATATATATATATATATATATATATAAATAATATGAGTATATGCATATATATGTACATGTATGTATATACGTTCATCTACATGTACATATGGATACATAACTGGGTACATGATGTGGTAAAATAACAAGGACAAAATGGTAAACAAGGTGCAACAAACAAGCAGGCCACATAGAAACATCCCCTTCATCAGCTGCCACCATTAAAACTCCGGCGTTTCGAAGAATTAAGGCAGTACGCATCGTTAAAATGGTTCTTCCCACGAACACAAATCAAATTGTTTTCGTGGAGGGTAGTGGCGGACGGAAAACAAGACAGGAAAACGAAACGGTGAAATAAACAAACAAAAAGGGTGTACAGCCAGACGTGAAGTTTGTATGTCTTGAACTCTGTGAAGCACGTACAGGAGGGGCAAAGAAGTACATGCGAGCTTGGTGATTCCAAGAACGAAAAGAGATAGCAGCCGGACACACGTGACCAAGGCTGTGTGAAGAGAAAGAGTAGCAGAGGGAAATGGAGGGGAGGAAGTAGAATAAAAGTGAGCAAGGAGAGGTAGAGAGAGATAGTAGTAGTAACGGTGAGAGGCGAAGGACGAGTAACAAGAGATAAAGAGAGAGAGAGAAGTAGTGACAGGTAGAGGCGAAGAACAGTAGAGGGAAGAATGAGAGGGGGAGATAGAAATAGAGAG
>NC_068988.1:18914236-18914950 GCF_001194135.2 Octopus bimaculoides | reverse complement strand
GAACAGTAGAGGGAAGAATGAGAGGGGGAGATAGAAATAGAGAGAGTCGCGTTAGAAAAATAGTCAAAACTTACTGTATAAAGGTAACGCGTGCGTTCTGTCGTGATACAAACAATATGAGTATATGCATATATATGTACTTGTATGTATATACGTTCAGCTACATGTACATAACTGGGTACATGACGTGGCAAAAGAACAAGAACAAAATGGTAAACAAGGTGCAACAAACAAGCAGGCCACATAGAAACATATATAGATAGATAGATAGATAGATAGATAGATAGATAGATAAACACACGCACGCGGGCACACACAGACGCGGGCACACACACACATATATATATATATATATTGTTAATATTATTTGTTGTTACTATGACGATGGGATACTAGAGGTGGCTGTGGTTGAGAGGTGGTGAAAATGGTGGTGATGGTGATGCTGGTGGTGATGGTGGTGTTGGTGTGTGACGGCAAGATCTTAAGAGAAGTAATGATGCCAGTTAAGTGTCTGGTCGATGAGCGGTCGCGGTTGGGGTTGGGGTTGGGGTGTTATTGATGTCAATTATAGAAGGATCGGTATTGTTAAAGCGGAAGTTATGAGGGTTTTGGTTGCTGCCCCTATTTTGTGGTGGTGGTGGTAGTAGTAGTAGTAGTAGTAGTAGTAGTGGTGGTGGTGGTGGTGGTGGTGGTGGCAATGGTGGTGGTGGTGGT
>NC_068988.1:18913159-18913941 GCF_001194135.2 Octopus bimaculoides | reverse complement strand
GCTTTTGCTAATTATTTATTTGTTTTACCTTAAAGCAGATATTGCTTTCGTTGTGCATGTGGTTGGTCATGTTAGTTAAACACAAAGTGCATGCATGTGTGTGAGTGTGTGTGTGTGTGTGTGTGTGTGTACGTGTGTGTGTGTGTGTGTGTAAGTGTACGTGTGTGTGTGTGATTAGTCTTTGTTCTAGCGTTACGACAACCATTTTGACAAAGGGTAAGACAAAGTCACCGTAAGTTCACTGCTTTTCATCATCACCAGCTTACCATTATAATACACGTATTCATGGTGCTAATGATGGTACGATGGTATGATGGTATGGCGGGATAATATTCTTGCCTGTCGTGGTAGTATTGGTTCTGGTATTGGCGGTAGTGATGGTATGTTCGTAAGACGCTGATAATATTCCTGTCCATTTATTAGTACTGGTGGTGGTGGTGGTGATGGTAGTAGTGGTGGTGGTGGTGGTGGTTGTGACATTGGTGGTAGTGATTGTATGTTGGTACGGCGGGATAATATTCTTGTCTATTGTGGTAGTATTGGTTGTGGTGTTGGTGGTAGTGATGGTCCGTTCGTATGGTGCTGGTAATATTCCTAGTGGTTGTGCTGATGATGGTGGTAGTGGTGATTGTACTAGTGGTGGTGTTGGTAGTGGTAGTGATTGTATGTTGGTATGGCGCTGGTAATGACCTATGTATTGGCACTGGTTGTTATGGTGGTGGTGATAGTGGTGGTGGTGGTGGGGGGGTAGTGGTAGTGGTGGTGGTGGTGGTGGTGGTGGT
>NC_068988.1:18909859-18911828 GCF_001194135.2 Octopus bimaculoides | reverse complement strand
ATGCACCCACCCCTTTACTTTTTTATGTTTTTCGAACTGACCGCAAACTTTCGCACAACGAATAGGAATTTGTTCATTAGCTGTGTACAGACTTGTGGTGGTGTTTTCACAAACAACCCATTCTTTTTTCTTTTAATATAATCTCCTTAATTTTTACACATTAATCCTCTCGCACTTCTTCAGCTCATTCTGCATATCCATTGCGTTTTGGTTATAGTTTCAGACAGGACCAAAAGCCAAATATTCCTTGGATTAAAAGTACTAATCGCCATTGTGCCCGACATTTTCTTGCCTTTTTCCAACTTTCGGATTCCTTCTTTTTGCACGCCCGTCGCTAAGTGGGTGCACTGGACGGCACGGCCTCCTCACTATTCAATGATGCACCCTCAGATATAGAGAGTATAGTGTACAGAAATCTTCCCTCAATACATATTAGTGCCCACCCAGAATATTCTGAAGCAGCCTCAGGCTCCAAAGTCTGGCGATGGGCTTGTCTTATTGACACAAGGCTATGTGATAGGACTACTACTCGAAGCCTGCGGGAAGTAATCTTTCGGTTTCAGGGGTTAGCATTGAAAATAAAGCGATTTCCAATACACCTACTTTAATTTGTGATCGGAGATACTCAGAAAATACTAACAGCATCGACTGTAACCACTACTTCTGCTCATGATCAGAGATGCACATATCGTCAGCCACCAAGGGACATGCTCAACTGGTTAAGGTCAAACAGCTGACAAGCAAATTTGTGGTATTGAGTAGAATATTTGCTGTAGCTCATCTTTCATACCAAGACAAAACAATGTACATGATAACACTTCCAATCAATTAAGATCAGAAGCCATGAGAGCCACTGCCTGGTACTGCATCCGGGCATTATTATTATTATTATTATTATTATTATTATTTAGTAGTCTTACTTTTATCGCGTGCTTTCATTGCAGTACCGAGTGTAGCTCTGTGTGTGTTGGGTATGTGATGTGGTTTGTTGTGATGTTCTTATTTTCATTGTATTGAAATTGTTTTACGTAGGATGGATGCGGTGTATACTAGTGCTATTTTCTGTAAGCTATATATACTTGGAAGCCCTGATGTTTTTGCTATGTATATATCTGAGTGTTTCTTTTTTTATCATACCTAATGCACCTACTATGATAGGAATTGTTTCTGCTTTTAGGCTCCACATTCGAGTTACCTCTATTTCCAGGTCTTTGTATTTTGAAAGTTTCTCCGTTTCTTTTAGAGAAACATTATTATTATTATTATTATTATTATTATTATTGATATTGTTGTTGTCGTTGTTGTTGTTATTACTGAAGAAGATTTTGTAGGTCAAGGTTAACGGAAATAACGGAACAACATTAAAATATGTTGACGTAGTAGTGGATGGAGGAAAAGGACGAGGAAGAGGAGAAAGAGATGATTTAAGGGAGGGAAGGAGGGAACCAAAACAAAAACCCCTTCCAGCCACCCCATTCCCTACCCTCAACTCACACACACACACACACACACACACATACCCTTTCTAATGAATTTCGAGTTCACGTGGAGTTAGCGTCCGTGACTCGTTCTATATCTCTATTCAGATCTTCCCTAATGATCGTAGCTCCCGCGCCATTTTTTCCAGGCTTGTTATCTTTTGTTATTCTGGTTGTTTGTTAACCCTTTAATTTATTTATGTATTTATCTACCTATTTATTTATTTATTTATGTATTTATTTATTTATTTATTTGCGTTATTTTACTAATGTGTTTATTAAATTTTTTTCTTGTTAGTGTTGCAGTTTCATTTGATATTTTCTTTATTGTTTGTTGTTGCTTCTAACCCTCATTACTATTACCGCAATAGTATTTGAGTTCTGATGTATTGTTCGCTGGTGGTGGTGGTGGTGGTGGCGGCGGCGGCGGCTGCGGTGGTGGTGCAGGTGGTGGTGGTGGTGGTGGTGATGACGGCGGCGGCAGCAGCAGT
>NC_068988.1:18907761-18909849 GCF_001194135.2 Octopus bimaculoides | reverse complement strand
CAGTAGTAGTAGTAGCAGCAGCAGCAGCAGTAGTAGTAGTAGTAGTAGTAGTAGTAGTAGTAATAGTAGCAGTAGTAGTAGTAGTAGTAGTAGTAGTAGTAGTAGTAGTTAAATGTGGTGTTGTGCAAAGGTTGGCATGGTAACGTTTCATTGCTTCCAGTGTAGTATAAGCATGTCTAGTTGACACATACATACATACATACATACATATATACATACGTACATACACAAGCATATATATACATATGTAACAAATATATATATGATTGATATATAATACATATTTTATACATGTATATATATATACATTTACATATATATGTATATTACATATATATATATATATATATATATATATATACATACATGCATACATGTATACACACACATATACATACACACACAAATACACATGTGCACTTATGTATAAATCTACATGCGTGTATGTGTGTCTGTGTATTCAAACATGTAAACATATTTTCCAGCACATTTAAAAAAAAAATACATTGGATAAACGAAACGAAAATAAAGAATAATGTAAAGAATGGGCTTACTGACAAATACAAGATGTAGTTCCATAGAATTTTATGGCCATAAAAGACTAGGAAATATGTTGTTTTTTTCAGAGTGGGGGATGGGTGTCTTCTATATACAATTATACAATTACAGATGCGGGTAAGCTTTAATATCTATTTATTTTTTCATTTATTTATATCCTATCTTTGAATGGGGTTTTTTGGGGTTTTTTTTTTTTTTAATATTTTGATCAGAATTTGGAGACATTTAATATAATAATAGTATTAATTATTTCATATTGTTCAAAGATTTTTCTTTTTAGGTAGATAAAACTTTCGTTTTATATATACATATCTATAGCAATCTTAAGCTGAGATACATTAAAACCTTATTGTCCTTAAAGTATATATTCATGTACACACACACACACACACACACACACGCACACACACACACACACACACACACACACACATACACATACACACATGGAAGTAATAAGGTATATAAACACAGTTAGACATAAAACATATTTACATGGAGCAGAAAATACAGATTAGAAAGTAATGATAATATATATATAATGAATAAACATTATGTAATGTCAATGTTTTCCCTTTTAAAATATATATATATATTCTTTATTTTATAATCTGTAATTTGTGTTCTACGTAAGTATATGTTTCAATCCTAACTGCCTTTATCTACCTTACTAGCTCTCTGGCTACTCGATGTGGACTGCTCCATTAGCCATAACCGTGCTGGGGTTTCGATCCTGGATGACGGTGCTGGAATTTAGCATATTTATTTGTGCATTACTCTGTTATGTGTGAAGGCGCAATGGCCCAGTGGTTAGGGCAGCGGACTCGTGGTCATAGGATCGCGGTTTCGATTCACCGACCGGGCGTTGTGAGTGTTTATTGAGTGAAAGCACATAAAGAACAATACGAGACATCGTTGATGTCGCGTATATATACCCATATGTCCTCTACCCATATGTGCATGTATATATACATACATATGTAGCCATGTACAAATATGTATATATGCTCCTGCCCGGCACCGCGCACGTTTGCGCTTTGCCGATCAGTTTCTCGATGACAAGCGCCAACCGCTTGGCTAACACCTTGGCCAAAATTTTCAAGTCTGCATTGAGCAGAGTGATGGGCCTAAAGTTATCTATGACGTCCCCCTTGTTTAGGTAGATAGATAGATAGATAGGTAGATAGATAGATAGATAGATAGATAGATAGATAGATAGATAGATAGATAGATGCATACAGGCAGGGCAGAGACTGCCCGATTGACGAACAGACAGCGAAAAACAGATTGAAATAAAACAACGAGTGTGAAGCAGAAGGTGGAAAGTGCTCTTCTATACCATTTTGCCCACGGGAAGACTTTTACGTTTATTGTTTATTTCCACTATTCATGGTAAATGTACACACCCTGAAATGCTGTTATAGATATGAATATTATATTTATTTGCTTACCCATATGTCTATCGTTCTGAATATATGTTTATATATGTCTCTATCTATCTATCTATCTATCTATCTATCTATCTATCTA
>NC_068988.1:18906381-18907661 GCF_001194135.2 Octopus bimaculoides | reverse complement strand
TTTTTTTATTGCTTTCTCTGTTTTATTGCGATGTTTTTCACTGTTTTCTCAGTCTTGAATAAATGAAGTGTTTATAATGGCGTGCTGTTGCTACGAATGTTTCCACGTTTGTGGTGTAATGGACTTTATATTATAACTTTTAACTCATCATCAACTGATTTAAATTCGTTAAACTTTTTACTCGTGGTCATTTTCATTGTCTATTTTAGGTATGCTTCACTGTGCGTTGAATTTTAGCCTGTATTGTATTTTATTAGTAATACAACTTGTAATACTTTAGAATTTTCATACCGAATAGTAGCGTCATTAGCTGTACTTCTGTCTTTTATCCTCTGCTTGTTTCTGTTATTCGACTGCAGCCATGCTGGAGCATTGCATTGAAGGATTTTAGTCAAACAAATCGACCCCAGTACGTTTTTTACAAGACTACTATTGATTCTAACGCTCTATCAGGCTGAACCACTAATTTGCCGGCACGTAAACAAACCAAGAACAATTTGCGTGAAAACGTAAACTAACCGACAACAATTAGCGGGAACGTAAACAAACCAGCACGCGAAGGGGTATACAAACACACACACACACACACACACACACACAGCTATGTTATAAGAAACTTGCTTCCCAATCACACGGTTCTGGGTTCAGTCCTACTGCGTGGCACCTTGTGCAAGTGTGTTCTACTACAGCCTCGGGCCGGCCAAAGCCTTGAGAAAGGATTTGGTAGATGGGAAATGAAAGAAGCCCGTCGCATGTATAGATATGTATATATTTGTGTCTGTGACTGTCATCCCACCATCGTTTCACAACCGATGTTGGCGTGTTTATGTCCGCGTAACTTAGCAGTTCGGCAATGGAGACCGATAGAATAAATACTAAACTTACAAAGAATAAGTCCTGAGGTCGATTTGTTCGGCTAAATGCGGTGCTCTAGCATGGCCGCTGTAAAATGACTGAAACAACACTCCTACTTCTCTTCCCGCTTCTCTTCCTACTTCTCTTCACTCCTACTTCTCTTCACTCCAACTTCTCTTCCTACTTCTCTTCACTCCCACTTCTCTTCACCCCTACTCTTTCTCTCCTCTCTCTTACTCTCTCTCACTCTCTTCTCTCGAACTCCCCCTCTCTCACTCTTACTCTCTACACTCTTACTCTCTCACCCTTACTTTCTCACTCTCTTCTTTCTGTCCCTCTCTCTCACTCTCTCTCACTCTTACTCTCTACACTCTTACTCTCTTACTCTCTCACCCTTACTCTCTCACTTTCTTCTCTCTTTCCCT
>NC_068988.1:18898541-18900351 GCF_001194135.2 Octopus bimaculoides | reverse complement strand
TATATATATATACATCACATATACATACATACATGCATGCATACATACATACACAAACATTCACATAAAGAGATGATGAATAAAACATCAGGTATGTGTGTATATATGCGTGTGTGTGTGTGTGTTTGTGTCTGTGTGTGTGTGTATTAATTTTTGCTTTGATGTCGTAAATCTGATGTAGGCGTACCAAGTCGAAATTTTAAAGTCACTCTAAACGTTTTCATTCTAAAATTTATATATGCGTGTATGTATATTTATCAATATGTATGTGTACATCTATATCTATCTCTCGATCTATCAATATCTACGAGGAGCTGCTGAAAAGTTCCTGGCTTTAAGTGTGTTGTGAAAGGCCAGGCTGGAGGCCCAACACTCCGAGTTCCTTTACAGGGATCATAAAAACTGAAGTATTACTGCAATAAGTGTGTGAACCTGAGAGGAGAGTATGTTGAATAAACTCATAACTGATACTCCTGTGTTTTCTTTTACCCCAAAGCCGAGAACTTTCCAGCACCCCCTCGTATGTCTATATATATTTGTATAAATAGATAGGCAGACAGAATAGACAGACAGACAGACAGACAGACAGACAGATAGATAGATATGTAGGTAGATCGTTAGATAGATAGATAGATAGATAGATAGATAGATAGATATCTTTTTATTATGGCCACACAGGGCTAAATACAGAAAATGGACAAAATACAATGTAGAGCTTTTCTTTTGGGGGACAAAAAAATGGGAAGGGTGGTAGAATTTCGATTAAAAGGGATCGTGAAAAAAAATTGGGAATGCCGATCAATAGGGATCGTGTATCACAGTCAATGTAAAAAGGGGGAAACAGATTAGGTTTATCCGTGGAGAGAAAAGCCTACAGAAAAGACCACGGTCACGTCAGGCTTTTTTTTTTTTAAAGGTGCATGAAAGTAAGTACCTTTTCTCTCTTTGTCTCTTTTTCTTACATGTTTATGTAAGTCTTTCGTACTTACCATTCTTAGATACATAGATATGTATCATAAGTATGAATATAAACATGTATTTGTTGTATGTATACCTGAATGTGTTTGCGTTCGCTTCTACAAGCTTGTATTTTAGAAGGTGAATGCTTATGGCAGTATACGTATTCATACGTCTGTTCTGTACAAAGAAATCAAAACAGATTAAGATTCAAGAAAAAAGAATTATCATTGAATTCCCCAAGTTTCTCCCTCATTACAGTGGTGTTCTAGCATCTGTTACTTTGTACATTTTGACTGTCTGCTAATCGTTATGCTAGTCTTTCTCTCTGTCGGCTAGTGATTCTGTCTGCTTGTCGGTCTGTTAGTCTGTCTGTCTGCCTCTCTACTTCTCTGTCAGGCGATCCTTCTGTCCGTCATTCGAGCGGTCTACCATCCTGTTTGTCTGTCTGTCTATCGGACTCGCGGTTCAGGCGTTAGAAAGTCTTCGGCTTACGACATTTGAAGTTAGCATTTCACTGGGCGGTATCAACTGTCATTCAGGGTGGTTAGGGTGGTATTATTGGTGGCGGTGGTGCTGATGGTGGTGGTGGTCTTGTAATGACACATTCAGAATGATCACGAGGAAGATGACATTCACTCCGACGACGACTATATATATTATAGTGGGGTAGGCCGGTTTGTGTGGTTACACTGGGTTTCTCGCTCATAACGGGCTTTAGCCTTAGGGCGTATCTTCAGACCTCAAACACTGCTAGCCTGAGATTTCTTTGTCTGTGCGTGTGTCTACGTGCACAAGTACATGCAAGCATATATAGACATATGGTGCACACACACACACACATGTATATATA
>NC_068988.1:18894528-18896938 GCF_001194135.2 Octopus bimaculoides | reverse complement strand
TATATATATATATATATATTTAATGTGTTTAAAATGATTTTGAATTCTATCTCGTGTAAATACTATGTTTCTTAGAAAATTCATGATCGCGCTGTACATCCAGCGCCCATATGGCACCCTCTTGATATTTGCCGCTACCTGTGAGCTCACAACGCCCCTGCAACACGTGACCAACTGTCTACTACTAAAGCCATGCTTCTCAAACATTTTTAACAGTCGCTCTTTTTCTTGTATTACAATTTTTTTTTACAACGCCTCCTTGCTATGATTCAATAAAAGTTAATGCACTACAAATAAGCTGCTGCATGATGCAACAAGTAATGATCTAACAGGTTGATTCTAAAATTAGATTTGTAGTCATAACTTTTCTGTTTTTTTTTTTTTTGCGTAGTCATTCCTTGCTTAAAGTTCGTCATCTGTTATTTCTTTCTTTACTAAATTCCTTCTGGAGGCGCCATGGCCCAGTGGTTAGGGCAGCGGACTCGCGGTCATAGGATCGCGGTTTCGATTCCCAGCCCGGGTGTTGTGTGTGTTTATTGAGCGAAAACACCTAAGGCTCCTCGAGGTTCCGGCAGGGGATGGTGGCGAACCCTGCTGTACTCGTTCACCACAACTTTCTCTCACTCTTACTCCCTGTTTCTGTTGTACCTGTAATTCAAAGGCTCAGCCTTGTCACACTGTGTCACGCTGAATATCCCCGAGAACTACGTTAAGGGTACATGTGTCTGTGGAGTGCTCAGCCACTTACACGTTAATTTCACGAGCAGGCTGTTCCGTTGATCGGATCAACTGGAACCCTCGACGTCGTAAGCGACGGAGTGCCAACAACAACAACAACAACATTGCAAGCTTACATAAGTGTATGAGTGAAAAGCAAAGTAAAAATTTTGAAAGAAGCATTTATAAAACTAGTTTTTAAACATCAAGTGAGTATTGTGGTCCACCAGAATAAAATGGTAATTAAAGGGGGCCATAGATAACAAATGGTTGGGAACAACTGATTTAATAGAAGACAAAGAATAACATAAAGCTAAGAGGTCGACTGACTATATAATATATGACATTCCCCGTTGCTTCAATAGGAGTCTATTTTACTAGACATGTTAGAGAGTAGGTGGACACACTATGAATGTGTAAACGAATTAACTAAACGTAATTATAGTGGACATGAATCACTGTCTACATGTAGCTGGAGGACATGATGTTATCTAACAGACAGGGCTCAATCTGTAAGCGTATTAATTGGAGGTGACGATGTCTTCTAGACATAGCTCGTCTGTATAAGATTACTAGTTCAGATTATATATATCCTTTTAGGTAGAAAGAAATTTGGGAACGTGTCATTTGAGTAATAACACTGAATATCGACGTCATGTGTTCGATGAAAATGTCTAAAACCTAACTATCATCATCATCATAATCATCATCAACTGCAGCAAAGCGATAGTAACATCAACATTATCATAATCATTCTGCTTATTCCGGCAAAATTGTTAGGGAAATGCAAAGGTACTTTACGTTATTTACTTCTGGTCCGTTATGTTTTCAGTCCAAATCTTTCCTGTCGACGTCGGCATTTTCTTTCATGTACTAGTTATACATCGAAGTCGATTTAATGTCCCAAGTATCGTTCCGGAAACTATACCAAAAGCAGTTGTAAGGCGGAATCGTTAGCGCGTCGGACGAAATACTTAACTGCATGTTTCCGTCTCTTTTACGTTCCGAGTTCAAATCCCACCGAGGTCAACTTTGCTTTCATCCTTTCGGGACCGATCAAATAAAATAGTAGTCAAGTAGTACGGTGGATGGTATCGACTAATCCCTCCCCTCAAAACTGATATTCTAAAAACTAAATTAGAAACTATTGCTATTGATGGATCGGCAGAACCGCTAGAGTGACAGAAGACTCTTGCGGCGTTTCTTCCAGGTCTTTACTTTTGGGGTTCAAATCGTAGGAAAAAATCGATAAAATAAAGTACCAGTCAAGAACTAGGGTCAAGGGTGTCAACTAACCCCCTACCCAAGAATTGCTGGCTTTTACCTAAATTAGAAAAACAAAATTACTATTAATTGTTTCAAGATGGCAGAATCACTCATCAGAACAAAACAATACCCAATACTATTTCGTTAAGTCCCTTTATATTCTGAGTTCGAATCCTGCTTGAATCACGTTTATATTTTATCTTTTTGGCATCAAGGTGATAAATTCCAGTCGAATACCGAAATCATTCTAATCAAAAATACATCTCTTCGCCTCAAAATATCTGACTTTATGTATCAACTTTAGAAACCACCATTACCATCAACAGCAGCGGTAGTAGTAGTAGTAGTAGTAGTAGTAGTAGTAGTAGTAGTAGTAGTAGTGGTGGTGGTGGTGGTGGTGGTGGTGGTGATAGTAGTAGTAGTAGTA
>NC_068988.1:18893841-18894518 GCF_001194135.2 Octopus bimaculoides | reverse complement strand
GCGGTAGTAGTAGTAGTAGTAGTAGTAGTAGTAGTAGTAGTAGTAGTAGTAGTGGTGGTGGTGGTGGTGGTGGTGGTGGTGATAGTAGTAGTAGTAGTAGTAGTAGTTATATTACCGTCACCTTACAGATTTGTAAACCGGACGTTCGTTTCCTATTTTAGAAAGCAAACATATACTTACACACACACACACACACACACACACTTACGCACATACATGAACACGTACAACAGCTTAGTTTCAAATATTTACCAAGTGTGTGTGTGTGTGTGTCTGTGAGTGTATCGACGGTGAAGAGTGTAACTTCTTCAATTTGTGTAAATTTTCTTGCTTCTCTCGGTTGAACAAAAATTCGGACTTAAACTTGGTTGTCAATGGAAATTTTAACAAATATTGGACGTTTGAGAAAGACGACTAAGAAAGATTAAAATACATTCACAGAAAGATAGAGATGGAGAGAGAGAGGAGAGTGACTGATAGACACACAGACAGGCAGACAACAAAATAGATAGACAGATAGATAGATAGAAACATACATACATACATACATACATACATACATGCATACGTATTTACGTACACACACATGTGTGTGTGTGTGTGTGTCTGAAACCCGGGTCCGTTCGTGCTACAGATCATTTAGAGAATTAACATTGCTTATATATATATATATATAT
>NC_068988.1:18893051-18893562 GCF_001194135.2 Octopus bimaculoides | reverse complement strand
ATATATATATATATATATATATATATACACATAAACTTAGATAAAGTTAGATATGTTTCGACTAAAGATTGATCCAGGCCATGTCTAACTTAATAGCACCACCATATATATATACATATATGTATGCGCGTATTTGTGCACGTAGACACCCACCCACCCACACACACACACACACACACACATATACATATGGGCACGTATACACACACAGATGCATATGAACAACAAAGTATTCGTGTGAATGTGTGCATATATATTTGTATGTTTGTATGCATAACTACGTGTGTGTGTGTGTGCACGCGTATGTGTGTGTGCGTGCGAGTGTAAGAGATTTGGTGAGAGATAAAGATAAAAATGTGCAAACCCTCGTTTGTATGTTTGACATTTTTCAGGCACATGTACAATCCACATACAGCCTTTACACACCAAAAATACATCCACACATACATACGGACATACATACACATGTACACACAAATATATAAACATACGGATATATATATATATATAT
>NC_068988.1:18889262-18892194 GCF_001194135.2 Octopus bimaculoides | reverse complement strand
TATATATATATATATATATATATATATATGTGTGTGTGTGTGTGTGTGTGTGTGTGTGTGTGTGTGTGTGTGTGTGTGTGTGTATACACTTGCATCAGCAATTTCCAACATGAAACGGCCAGTAATACGAGGAGGAATTCGAACTCTGAACGCAATGAGCCAGAACATAAATTTATTGCAATTTATCTCATCGAACAATCGTGCCGCTCTTCATTCCAATCCCTCATCCCTCATCTATCAAACTCCTTGGAGGATGAAAGGCAAAACAGATCTCGGGGAGATAGCGGTTGAACCTTAGTGTTCTGAGCTCAGAGCTCAGTGTAGGGGGGGAACAATTACCACAAGTGATGCTATTTCGCTATCACCTCAACCAATTCGCTACTACTGAAAATTCAATAATTTTTTTTTTTTCTTTTTCAAATATAGGCATTAGGCCTGAGATTTTGGGAGAGGGAGCTGGTCGATAACATAGAGCCCCTGTACTCAACTGGTACTTATTTCATCGACCCCCAAAAACATAAACAGCAAAGTCGACCTCGGCGGAATTTCAACTTAGAACATGAAGGTGGACGAAATACTGCTAAGCATTTTGTCCGGCATGCTAACAATTCTACCAGCTCTCGACTGAAAAATTCATTAATACTGAAGATTTCTTTTTAGTTTTTCAGCCTTATGAATTCGCTTGTTAAGTGAAACTATTTCTGGTTTTAAGTTACCGATACCATATCTTACACTATTTTCGCAGAAGTGGTAGTATCCTCTAACTAATTAGTTTACACTAATTGAAAGTAAATATTTACTATATACATATGTAGGAGGGGGAAGGGGCTGTGCATGTGTGTGTGAGAGAGGGAGAGAGAGAGTGTGTGTATGTTTGTGAAATAAGTCGACTGTGAGCTATAATTAGTAGTTAAAGTATTACTGTGGAGGTGCAATGGCCCAGTGGTTAGGGCAGCGGACTCGCGGTCATAGGATCGCGGTTTCGATTCCCAGACCGGGCGTTGTGAGTGTTTATTGAGCGAAAACACCTAAAGCTCCACAAGGCTCCGGCAGGGGATGGTGGCGAACCCTGCTGTACTCTTTCACCACAACTTTCTCTCACTCTTACTTCCTGTTTCTGTTGTGCCTGTAATTCAAAGGGTCAGCCTTGTCACACTCTGTGTCACGCTGAATATCCCCGAGAACTACGTTAAGGGTACACGTGTCTGCGGAGTGCTCAGCCACTTGCACGTTAATTTCACGAGCAGGCTGTTCCGTTGATCGGATCAACCGGAACCCTCGACGTCGTAAGCGACAAAGTGCCAACAACAACAAAAGTATTACTACTGAACTAAAAAGACTTAGTTAAATTGTCCTTCACTTGTACTGAAAGATGCATAAACATCAACAGACAGCAAGTGAAAAAGTGAAAATATTGTGTGTGTGTGTATCTTTGTGTATATGTGTGTGCGCGCGTGCGTATGTGTGATTGTGTGTGTGCGTGTGCGGCCATGTTATATAATTATGTGTATTTCGTGCGTACTGAACGTGAGTACCTCCAACTAAATGTAAAATAAGTGTGTGTGTATATTTATGTATGCGTATGTATATGTGCATGAGTGTGTGTGAATGTGTGTATGTGTGTGAGAGAGAGAGATAGAAAGCACCACCTGGGACTAAATGTCTCTTATATATGTATATTTTCTAATATGCATGTATATATACGCGTATATATATATATATGCATATGTATATATGTGTATATGGATATGCATATGTATATATGTGTATATGGATATGCATATGTATATATATATATATATATATATAGATGTATGTGTGTGTGCGTGTGAGTATGCATACGTGTATACACATACACACGCACGCACACACACACACACACACACACACACACACACACACACACACACACACACATACAAAGCATTTAGTCAGAGATGGGTTACTCACTTACATATATATTTACGTGAGCTAAACTCCCACTTAAACAAAAATCAGATCAAATGTTACCAAACTAGAGAAATCTGCACTTAAAAGTTTCCAAAACGATGATACAATAATCATCAAACAAACGGATAAATTGGAACTATTGTCATAATGGATCTGAATATTATCGGTTTTAGCTGAAGATCAGTTGAAGGATGTAAACCATTTACAATAAAATACGAACAAATATAGATCAACGCATTATGATGCGGCTTGGTAATGTGGTTTCTAAAGGACATAACTTTGTTGACACTAATGGAAGTGATTGCATTACCAATTTCGAACCAAAATCCAGTAACTTTTATAGCTCACTAAAAATACACGTCAAAGGATATAGAAAATGCAGTGAGGGAACAAAGCGGTGAATACATGAAATTACAGCAACCAATGGATCTGAAACCTAGACATTTCAAAGCTGGTGCGGTATATCCTACCATAGCCTTGGCAATTTTGTTGACATCAGATTTGCATACCAAGTTTCATTCTGGATGACATTGATTTCCTCACCTTGTCTATCTAAAACAACTGTACCGAATAGCTGTTGGGTAGTTTGAATGAGCTACGCTTGTTGACAAATATTCAACATGATTTAGGAATAACAACAATTAAATAGTGCGTCAAAAAATGATAGAGAAGTTATTCCCACTAGATTCACTATACCTTTTATATTAAATACTGTCAGCCCTATTCTTGAGATTAACATGCTTTTTCCATAAAAAAAAAAAAAAAAATTACAAATTAAAGGCAAAGCAAGGGGAACCAAGTTAGCCCCAATTCACGCCAGCTCATTCAAAGATACGTGCATGCACATTCAGACAAACACACACATACATACAACACACACGCACACACATATGTATGCATATGTATGTATGTATATACATATATATATGTATATGTGTATGTATATATATATATATATATATATATATATATATATATATAT
>NC_068988.1:18888121-18888931 GCF_001194135.2 Octopus bimaculoides | reverse complement strand
GATTGAAGTGATTCTATGAATTTCTGGCCTTATGTCTGTAGAAGAAAGGATTATGTTTTCTTTTTACAACCTGTTGTTAAAAACAGCGTCTTTTATATTAATTTGTAAGTTTTATCCAATATTTTATTGTTTGTAACAATTTTGATATATAATATAGGAAAGAAACGCCAGAGCAGCCTGGCCATGGCCTTTAAACGCATATCTTAACTGGTTGGTCTATCAAAAAAGTAGTCTGATAATTCACGTCGACTATGTATGCTGTGTGTTTTCAATCACTTTAAAACGGTCATGGGCAAACCGCTGCCTGCAGAATTATCTGAATGGCACGCCTAGCAGAAAATTACCTTGAATTTTTGGTGGTACGGCCCACCAGATGATCAGTCCACTTTTCGAAAGAGATTGCCCATGCCTGCTCTAAGAAATATATGATTAATCTAATTACAAAAAGAGGAATCGATGTAGTTAAACATTTTCTGTACCGACACCACAGACATGATTAATATTCCGTCAGCGGTAACTATAATGTTTCAAAATGCACCGATTCGCCTTCACAGTCCTGTTGAATGTAGTAGATGTCATAGGCCGTAGGAGCCGATGTGATAAACGACTTCTACATGACTGGGTTACAGATGTTATGAGTTATGGCTTTCTGGGAGTAATTATCTTTCATTAAGTCAGGTCAAGCAATTAGGCTTACACTTATCATGTTTATGTTTTATAAAAGAAATATCGATCGCTTAATTTAATTGAATAACAACAAAGCTGTGGCTGCTATACACACACACACACACACACACACACACACACACA
>NC_068988.1:18886106-18886722 GCF_001194135.2 Octopus bimaculoides | reverse complement strand
GAGTGCTCAGCCACTTGAACGTTAATTTCACGAGCAGGCTGTTCCGTTGATCGGATCAACTGGAACCCTCGACGTCGTAAGCGACGGAGTGCCAACATACACACCGTCAGTACCGCCATTTTGAAACAGTTATAGAAGATGTCACAATTGTCACCTCCGAAAGTTTACCTTCAACTATCACGGCTGTATCGCCCTTCTAAGACTTTTTGACGTCAACAAAAATTACTGAAACGACATTATCTCGGAAGAGATATTCTTTCTTCGCTGTGGATATAGACATAAGTAACAAACATGCAACACTAGATCTTTAAATGCAAACGATTCCACCCGACGATCCATCATTTTCCCCCTTCAACTTGCGATTCAAAAACGACAACAAAATAGCTGTGCTTAGAAAAACAGTAACAGATCGAAAGGTCGAAAGGAAAAAGAAATAATAAAACCCCAATGTCGTTTATATTCGATAACATACAACTTTTGATATATGATTTCTACATTTGTCGATGAAGAAATAATGCTGAAGAAAATGGATTAGAATAATCGTGAAGAACGTGAATGTGGTCTGAGCTTGTAGCTGAAGGACGTAGCAAATATGGCAAGCCGTTGGAAACAAGTT
>NC_068988.1:18883803-18885256 GCF_001194135.2 Octopus bimaculoides | reverse complement strand
TATATATATATAGTTAAAAAAAACAATAACAAAGAAACAAAAAAACAACAAAGTGAGGACGTGATATGGATAGTATTATTGGACGCTCAGGAAGGAAAGAGAGAGTGTATGACGTTTCGGGCGTAGCCCTTCGTCGGAAAGATGGAAAGTTCGGAGAATGGAAGAACGGAGAAAGAGGAAAATGGTACCGATGCCCATATATATATATATATATATATATATATATAAATATATGAGTATATACACACTAGCTCCTCTACAGAATTATAATATTTCTTTATAGGAGGCGCTACGTCTCTGCATGACCTTTATAGTTTTTTACAGCACCTATTCTTCTATATAATCTTTATAGCAAATACCACTTCTGCAAATACTTTATAGTCCTTTATAACAGCCACCCATTTGTATATTCTTTATAGTTCTCCCCAGGCTTTTCGACGGTGTCTTCTTAAGGAAATCCTTCGTGTCTTTGGTTGACTCCTTACTTTTATCACATTCATAACGGTTTCAATGGCATGATGGTAACTAACCTGACCAATGGACGTCTAAGTCTTCTTCGACGTTAGCTCTAGAATCATGCAGGCTTGTGTCATCACCCCAGCGATTTTTATAGTATTCCTCCCAGCCATCATACACGCTATCAAACCTGACCCTTTCCACCAGGAAAAAACTATGACGATCTGAAGGAAGAAATACGAAGGTTGTGGTCAATAAGGAGAGTGGACGTGATACTAATAGTAATTGGCGCACCTGGAAAGTATCAGCACTCAACTACCAACATGGCTGAAAAAGATTGGTGTAAGTGTGAAGGTGGAGCATCTACAGAAATCAGCATTGCTTGGAATTGCAAGAATTCTTTGCAAGGTTCTTGAAGCATGACCAGTAAACAAATGTCACCTTAGTCTGCGGGCTGCGAACAGCTGACATTTTTCATCATACACAGCAAAATTAGCTGTGAGTTTTCATATAATAATAATAATAATAACAATAATAATAATAATAATAATAATAATAATAATAATAATAATAATAATAATAATAATAATAATAAAAGCAGCAACAACAACAGCAAATACTCACTGAAATAAACTATTACCAGCAAGCTGCATACCCAACGCATTATACACACAACACACAACACCAAACACTAATACAACAAAAGACTGCACCACACCTCAAATACAAAAACAAAAAACAATAGAAAGAAAGGAGAAACTGATGCAATACAATACCGGGAAGAGTTTGCACACTCACAACAACAACAGCAACAAAAATAACACACAATGTTGCGCGCGCCCCAACAGGTGACGCTGTAGAAATTTGCGTGAAATCAGCAAACGTTGAACAATGATAATAATACTGATAATGATGACGACGACGGTGGTGGTGGTGGAGGTGGTCGTGGTGGAGGTGGTCGTGGTGGAGGTGGTCTTGGTGGAGGTGGTCGTGGTGG
>NC_068988.1:18882861-18883526 GCF_001194135.2 Octopus bimaculoides | reverse complement strand
GGTGGTTGTGGTGGTGGTGATGGTGGTTTTGGTGGTGATGGTGGTGGTGGTGGTGCTGCTGCTGCTGCTGCTGCTGTTGGTGCTGGTGATGCTGTTGGTGGTGCTGGTGGAGATCATCATCATCATGAAGAAGAAGAAGAAGAATGTCTATAGTGTTCACACACACACATACACACATACAAGCGTACGTGTGTACTCACACGCACACACGTGAATCTTAAGTAGAGGCTATCATAAACATTTGTGTCAATACATTTGTCGGTGAATTGGTACCAGAGCACATACATCATTGTTGGTGTGTGTGTGTGTGTGTGTGTGTGTGTGTGTGTTAATATGTGTGTGCGTTTGTGAATGCGTGCGTGTGTGAGTGTATGTATGTGTGTGTTTACACATATACATGTACGAACATTAGAAAAGTGGGGACTAGGCGAATTATTGCTGTTTGTAAGAAGCTGAAATATTTGCAGTAATTACTAGACATACTTTGGAAACTTTACCCGACTCGGTGCCATGTGTATGTTACCACAGCTAAGAGCTATTGTGAACGGAGTAATAATGCAACGCATCGCATTTACTCATAAATATTATTTATATACATACAGGTAAGTAAATATATATGCGTACATATAAATACATATATATATATATATATATATATATATATA
>NC_068988.1:18879779-18882087 GCF_001194135.2 Octopus bimaculoides | reverse complement strand
TATATATATATATATATATATATATATATATATATATGTATATATATATATGTATATATATATATACAGAGAGAGAGAGAGAGAGAGAGAGGGAGAGAAAGAAAGAGTTGAACGTTGAACATACGGAACATATCAAGGAGTAAAAGTTAGAGTAAACGGGGAAACTAGACGAAAACTTAACGGACGGGAAATATAGACAAAGACACGATACACGGAATATACGCAGCTGAGTTTTCTTCGTCAGTCAATGAACCTAAAACATCATCGTGGTTTCGCACCATTATCATTGAGACCACTCAATCTTGGAGATTCCAGTGCTGCTATTAAAATTTTAATTTAGTATGATTACAACTGTTAGACAAACGGCAGCATGGCTTTAACAATAACATATTGCTCTACTTTTAGTATTCAAGTACTATTTTTTTCTAAACTTGTTTTGTATTCATGCACATACTCGTGACTTGTGTGTACATATATATGTGTATATACACAGACATACATACGCATATATATATATATATATATATATATATATATATATATATATATATATATATATATATATATACATACATATATAAACATATAGACATATATATGCATACATACACACTCACATACATATTTATACATACCTGCACATGTACATACCACACATATATACATACCACACATACATACATACATACATACATACATACCTACCTACATACATACATACATACATACACAACTACTTTGAAACCTCCAGCATCTATAGGCAGATTGTCAATTCACATTTATACCAATAATAGTTGGTGCACATGTTTTTTGTGACTAATTGAATAAATGACACTCTGGATAAACCTGAGTTTTCAAAAAAAAAAAAAAAAGAATCAACCGTCCAACTTGCACATTACAAATATAATCTGTAAGCGGAACAGTAAAAATATGCAAGACGCTTCTGAAGTTTGAAATGTGACATTGTTTGTTTTGTTATGTTTTGTTTTTATCTACATTCCAACGATAGAGCTTTATATCTTTACTAGAAACAAGCTCATTCCTCAGAGGAAGAATTTATATAATCAAAAAGAGAAGAGAACATACGTACTTACATACACACACGTATACATGCATGCATTCTTATATACATACATACGTGTGTGTATACACACACACATATACATACATACATACATACATACACACATATATACTTATGTATGAATAAGTGGACAAACAAAAGAAAAGGGCACTCAGCACCTTTAGGAGGGGTCACACGTATTATTTAAAACAGTTTGATTCGGTTCAATGAGACTTAAAGTTTTGCAGGCCCCTATCAAAAGCCCGTTTCTTCAGGTTTTAGATACTTTAGTACGAAAGAAACGGGCTTCTGTTAAAGCCCTGCGAAACTTTAAGTCACTTAGAGCCGAATCAAGCTGGTCCAAATAACACACACACACACATACACACACACACACACACACACACATACACACACACGCATACACGCATACACACACGCATACATGCATGCATACATACATACATACATTCATACGTACATACATTCATACATACATACATACATACATACATACATACATGTATACAAATGCATGTATGTATATATATATATGCGTGTGGTATGCATATATGTGCATGTATATATAAATAACAGGAATAATTTGTCGGTGTCTGGCGATGGCACGTGGCAAGCGAGCGACCTCTCGTGGCTGGTGCAACTGTGTAAAAGAATTTGCTGCTCATTATTGTCGTCAGGACTGAATCTTACCCGGTATGTGATACGTTACTATTGAAATCTATCTGCAAGGGTTAGGGGGAGCAAGGGGTAGATAATAAGGGTGGGCAAAGAAGCGAGAAATGGAGAAGAATGAATACGATAGAGTGACGAGCAACACGCGCTATTTGAATGGGGGCTAGGAATGTTATTGCTCATATATATATACACCAGACTACTACTACTACTACTACTACTACTACTACTACTACTACTACTACTACTACTACTACTACTAGGTTTTTCTCTTGTCTTCGAAAGTAATATGATATAACCGTTGCTATGAGAAACGAAGTATTGTTGTTGATGAGAAATAAATCTTCAAAGACTGCAGATTACCCTGCTCGGGTTTCTGTCAGCTGCTTTTAAAACAAATCTGTAGACTTTTATGTGCTCACTCGATTTGCTAGAAATAACAGTTGAATTTCCTTCAAATTAATCACACCTTAATGCTGCTTGAAAGGGTGACGCACAAACGGAAAAATAAGTAAACAAAGAAACAAATAAATAAAAAGATGGTGATGAGCG
>NC_068988.1:18878850-18879498 GCF_001194135.2 Octopus bimaculoides | reverse complement strand
GGCCCTCCTTCCTCTAACTGTGCCCTTAGAAAGGGTCATACTGAACTCTCTATGTCCTAACACCAGATAAAATTCGGTGTATGGATTGGATCGGGAATCCGGTTCAGAGTGAATCTTACTATAGGAAGGCGAGGAGTTATATTTACTTACACCAGGTATTGGTTTGATTGCGTCCATGTAACATTGCGGTTTCGGCAAAAGCGACCGATAGAATAAATACCGAAGTTAAAAAAATGTGCGCTGAGGTAGATTTGTTCAACCAAACCAGTTTTTCTCAACAATTTTTTGTGTATGAACCCTTGTGATCCTTAATTTACTCTGCTGGACCCCTATAGCCATTTTAAATATTATTAGGAATTACTCTCTCTCTCTTTTACTCTTTTACTTGTTTCAGTCATTTGACTGCGGCCATGCTGGATCACCGCCTTTTAGTCGAGAAAATCGACCCCAGAACCTATTCTTTGGATGTCTAGTACTTATTCTATCGGTCTGTTTTGCTGAACCGCTAAGTTACGGGGACGTAAACACACCACCATCGGTTGTCAAGCGATGTTGGGGGGAACAAGCACAGACACACAAACATATACACACACATACACACATACACACACACATATATATATATATATATATATATATATATATATA
>NC_068988.1:18875667-18878306 GCF_001194135.2 Octopus bimaculoides | reverse complement strand
ATATATATGACGGGCTTCTTTCAGTTTCCGTCTACCAAATCCACTCACAAGGCTTTGGTCGGCCCGAGGCAATAGTAGAAGACACTTGCCCAACGTGCCATGCAGTGGGAATGAACCCGCAACCATGTGGTTGGTAAGCAAGCTACTTACCACACAGCCACTCCTGCGCCTATAAAGGGATTAATTCGATTATATCGACTCCAGTGCGTAACTGGTATTTATTTAATCAACTCCGAAAGGATGAAAAGCAAAGTCGACCTCGGCGGAATTTGAACTCAGAACGTAAAGACAGACGAAATCCCGCTGAGCATTTCGCCCTTCATGCTAACGATTCTGCCAGCTCTCCGCCTTGTATTAAAAAATATATATTTTGTGTATTGTAGAAGTTTAAGTGATTTATTGCACAAATTTTTAACAAGAAAATCATATATGAACCCTTAATGGCCATATGGACCCAGGTTGAGAACCCCGGAACTATACCCTTGAAGGTAGAGTATAAAACAGTAGAAAATAAAAGATATAATTCGATGGAAATTTGACTGTTATTTCCTTGGCTGCAAATAAATGGCTGCAACGTTAAATTTCACTTTTAAATTCTTGCAGTTCTTCAGCCTGATTCTAATCCTGACTCTACACCGTTTCTTAGATTATCACTCCGTTATCTTACCGTAGTTGCTTTGAATACAAACTACTTGCTTCCGCAATTAACAAAAAAGCATAAATTTTTTTTTAAATTAAAGAAGAAAGAAACAGAAGAACAAAAGACAGCTAAAATTTATTTCTTGAGAAAATTGCGTAGCAATTTCCTGTTTATGGAAGCTTCAATTGAAACCATGTGCCAGTTTGGTGAGATTATTTGAAACAAATATTTTAAACGTGTTTAGTATTAAACGAAGCGGAGCTTGATGATATTATTAAAAGTATACGTGAGAGTATAAAAAAGAAATTAGCTTATACGATTTGTATTCGCAAATTATCTCAATGTAATCAAGCATTCACCATTCAATCCTAGGTTAATTATCGATAAACTTCATTGAATACACACATACATGTGTATATGTATATATGTATGTTTGTATGTATGTATGTATGTACGTATGTATGCTTGTATGCATGTTTGTATGCATGTATATATATATATATATAAATATTTATATATAGGTTCAAAAAAAGACAAAAAACAATAACAAAAAAAACCAACAAAGTGAGGACGTGATACGGATAGTGTTATTAGACGCTCGGGAAAGGAAAGAGAGAGAATATAGACATAGATATAGATATATATACAAGCACACACACGCCCGATATACAAATATCGGCAAAACAGACCGATAGAATAAGTACTAAGCTTGCAAAGAATAAGTCCTAGGATCGATTTCTTCGACTAAAACCTGTCAAATGACTGAAACATGTAAAAATATTTTTAAATAATGAATAAATAAATATATATAAAATAAGATTTAAGGTGAAAAAGCACAAGAAATCTTGTTTGTGTAGATAAAGATTATTTAATCCATTACAATAGGTACAGCGCCGACTGGTTTGGCCTCGCTAATCATGACTCAATGTTATGAAGTCATAATAAGATTTTTAGTTAATCTTTTTTGAGTTGTAGTAGTAGTAGTAATCGTAGTAGAAGTAGTAGTATCTATGTCACATTACTTTTTTTTCCCCTTGTTGTACGCATATATTCTTTTCAAAATTCGGCGGCACACTTGAACTAAAAATATAACTAAAAGTATAGGGCAAAGATCAAATTCAGGTTACACTGCGGCACACCTAGCATCGTCTCATAGCACACCAGTGTGCCGCGGCTTGCCCTATAGTGACAAAACTATATTCACAGCATTATCTGTCGAAAAACAGGTAAGAATATGGTACATACATGTTGGATGTGAGCTACAGCGAGGCGGGGTGGGGTGGGGGCAGACAGTTTGGGATAACATACAAGGCTTCGTTCATCAATTATATTCGCATAACGTTTCGTATGTCTTGTGTGGCATTTACACCGTGTTTTAAGTATGGAGAACAGCATACGTACATAATCGTCTTTGCCGTCGTCGTCGTCGTCGTCGTTGTCGTCGTCATCATCAACATCATCGAGAACATCATCATCATCATCATTATCATCATCATCATCGAGAACATCATCACAATCATCATCATCATCATCATCATCATCATCATCATCATCGTCATCGTCACCATCGTCATCATTATCATCAAGTCTTTTGATGGTAATTAAGAATTCAGACATTTGCTCGTCTTCATTATCTATTCTTGTATTCTTACTTTCTTTTGCTTTTGTTTGTTTGTTTGTTTGTTTGTTTCTTTCTTTCTTTCTTTCTTTCTTTATTTATTTCCTTCGTGCTTGCTTTCTTTCTTTCTTTCCTTCTTTCTTTCTTTCTTTCTTTCTTTCTTTCCTGCTTTATCTTCCCTTCTTTACAGTTGTCTTTTTTTTTCCTTTTAACTTCATACAATCTCTCTCTCTCTCTCTCTCTCTCTCACTCACTCTCCACTCCTCTACCCCACCCTCCTACAACTAACTATCTCGCTGCTAAACCGTAAAGAGCTTCTGCTTTCTAGAGTGAAAGCGGTGAGGGAAGTGGTAGGGGTGTGTTCGAAAAAGAAACGCACCA
>NC_068988.1:18874342-18875007 GCF_001194135.2 Octopus bimaculoides | reverse complement strand
ATATATATATATATATATACGAGGGTCCGTCTACCAAATCCACTTACAAGGCTTTGGTCGGCCCGAGGCTATAGTAGAAGACATTTGCCCAAGCTGCCACGCAGTGGGACTGAACCCAGAACCATGTGACTTACCACATAGCCACTCCTGCGCCTGTATATAGACATAAGCACATACATGTTTTTAGACACACATACATACACACATATATACATTTAGATAAATAATTAAATATATATGTATATATGTACTCATGTATATGTATGTGTGAGTATATGCGTGTACCTGTGTGCATGTATATAGATATGTACATGTATTATGTATAACTATAGACAAACAGACAGACAGAGAAAGAATGGGAGATAAATGAAGAGGGAGCCATAAACGTACATTTTGCAAGGGATAAGACGAGTAGGGGTTAGATAAGAATTAAAAGGGAGGTGGTGATAGAGAAAAAAGATTGATGGTCGGTAGAGAGTTAAAGACGGCTGTGTAGTAAGTAGCTTGCTTACCAACCACATGGTTCCGGGTTCAGTCCCACTGCATGGCACCTTGGGCAAGTGTCTTCTACTATAGCCTCGGGCCGACCAAAGCCTTGTGAGTGGATTTGGTAGACGGAAACTGAAAGAAGCACGTCGTATATAGGTATATATATATATATATAT
>NC_068988.1:18871225-18873757 GCF_001194135.2 Octopus bimaculoides | reverse complement strand
TGTTCTAACGTCCTGTACCCTGATATGCATGTATATACACATGTAGATGTAAGTATGTACATATATGTGTGTATACATGTCTATATATTCTTTGTATTATATATATATATATATGTGTGTGTGTGTGTTTGTGTGTCTGTGTTTGTCCCCCTAGCATTGCTTGACAAACGATGCTGGTGTGTTTATGTCCCCGTCACTTAGCGGTTCTGCAAAAGAGACCGATAGAATTAGTACTAGGCTTACAAAGAATAAGTCCCGGGGTCGATTTGCTCGACTAAAGGCGGTGCTCCAGCATGGCCGCAGTCAAATGACTGAAACAAGTAAAAGAGTAAAAGAGTAAAAGAGTGTGTCTGTATGAAAAGATAAGGAAGACTGAATGGATGAATAAATGAATGGTATGAAAACAGCGTCATGAGGGTGGATAGAGGTGGCGACTAGAAATATTGAGTGAATACAGTATAGAAGGGGAGGAATGGTGAGAGATTGTATAGAGTGAAGGGAGTGGGAGTGGAGAAATAGAAAGAGGAAAAGGAAGAAGGAAAGAAAGAAAGAGTGTGGTGGGATAGTAGAATAAGCATTACATTAGGTGAAGTTGGGGGAAAAAGTTTTGAAGATAAAGTAGAGAAATAGTTTTGTAATAGAAGTAATGACGGGGTAGGAGTGAAATAGTCAGAGAAAGGGGATGGTGAGAGTGTAAAGCGAAAACAAACACACATATATGTAGATGCATGTATATATATATATATATATATATATATATAAAGAGAGAGAGAGAGAATATAAGTAATGAACAAGGAATAATGGAAAAAGTATCAACATGTAGGATGAAGAAAAGAAAATGTGAGAGAATGTTATAGAAAAAGGAAGCTTGTGAAGAAAAAGAAATATTTGAAGAATATGAATAGAAATTAAAGAAAAGTGAGGGGAGAGGGAGAGATAAAGAAGACTAAGAATGGTTGTGTGTATGTAAATCATCACCGTTTTGTGTGTGTGTGTGTGTGTGTGTGTGTGTGTGTGTGTGTGTGTGTGTGCTGAAGCTAAGATGCAAATGACGAAGTATGAGAGGCAGTTAAATAAATAGAAAAAAAACATGTGTATACAGATATAGATAGAAAGAGGAAAAGAGAGAGGGAACATAGAGAGAGGGAGATGTGTGAGTAAAATAACTTAGTGAGTAGGTTGGGAGTATAAAAACAAATATGTAGAACCAAGTGGCTGCCATACTTAGAACTATGGGTCCCTGAGTATGTTAGTTGAAAGACGAGAGGCAACTTCCATATTTAGGTACGGCCTAGCACGAAACAGAGGCTGCTTGTTGCAGTCAGATGGTGAGAAGGGCTTGTTGCTTTATCGGCCGTTCCCATCCCAAGTCCATGCTCCACTACAAACACTCGGGGCTCCGGACATGGGAATAATAGTTAAATAACAACAACAACAACCACAGCGACAACAGCCTAAAGGAGCAGGGTTATTAACAGAGGCAACAATCAGAAACTTATAGAAATTCACATACACATATATTTATATAGATACGCGTATATGGATATATGTATGCACGAGAGTGAGAGATAGAGAGTAAAGAGAGAATTATAACTACGTTCGAGTTAAAAATATATATACCTCCGATATATATATATATTTTTGTGACATATGCTGTATAAATATAAATAAATAAACATATATATATATAGAAAACCATACACTGTACACTGAGTGACAGAAGGCCTAAGATATATATATATATTATTTATAATTAGAATCAAAAGTCCTAAGCAATTACAAAGCAACAAAAACAGAAGATAAAGAAAAAACGACGCTAAAATAAACAAGTACGTCCTATTTGAAAATCGGAATTCAGTATTTTTTTTTGCCTCAAGAGTATTTTGTCATCAACGAATTTACTTCCCTTATTCTTCTTTCTGTATATTTATCTATCGATCGGAAATCGATCTGTTTAATGAGTTTCTCAAGAAGCCGGAGTGGAATAAACAATCGTCAAGGAGTTCTTCAATAGAAGTTCTCTCTATCTTCTGTTGGTTATTTTACACATACCAAAGTTTGTTGTGACCTTATCACCTCAACAATGAGTACGACAAATAATTCGGAGACTTATGAATTTGATGCGGAGGTAGGTCATTATTGCCTCCTTATCCTCTAACCTAACTACTAACAACCTAAACACACTGTGTACCTTGTTGCTTATTTTTCCCTTTGTTTACCTCTCTATCTCTCTCAATATATATCTATTTTAATCAATTAGTTTGATCATCTATTCCAACTATCTACTAACTAATTCATCATTCCATCCATCTATCTATCCGTCTGTCTATCCATCTATCTATTCATCTATCTATCTGTCTGGCTGGCTGGCTGGCTCTCAGCATATCTACCTATTTATCTATTTCTCTTTCTCTCTCTCTCTTTCACTCTCTCCCTCTTTCTCTTTCTCTTTCTTTAAATGTGTGTGTTGTGTATGTATACATGTATGTATATGTATATATATATATATGTATATGTATATATATATATATA
>NC_068988.1:18869741-18870912 GCF_001194135.2 Octopus bimaculoides | reverse complement strand
ATATATATATATATATATAATATAGATAATATATGTGTGTATATGTATATATAGAGAGAGCCATGAGACTCCACTCTCAAGGCTTTGTCGGATCAGGTCGACCCTAGTATATGATTTAATCAGATACACTCATTATCGTTCCCTGTTTGTCAAACCGCTGCAAAGCGATGGGATGTAAATGCAATTCAAAACATAAGCACAAACCCGGACACACACACATATACACACACACACACATATACACACACACACATATACACACTCACACATACATGGGTGTATATATATATATATATACTACACACACACGGCGGATTTCTCTGATTCAAAATCCCATCAACCAAATTCCGCTCGTTAAGTATTGGACAACCTGCAGCGATGGTCCTGTGCAAAGGGATCAAGTCTAAAATTATATGATTGCAAATCGATCTTCGTAACAACATTGTTAATCTATCTATCTATCTATCTATCTATCTATCTATCTATCTATCTATCTATCTATCTATCTATCTATTTATCTATCTATTTATCTATCTATCTATCTATCTATCTATCTATCTATCTATCTATCTGTCGTCTGCCTTTCTGTCTGTCGTCTGTTTTTCTATCTATCTATCTATCTATCTATCTATCTATCTATCTATCTATCTATCTATTTATCTATCTATCTATTTATCTATCTATTTATCTATCTATCTATCTATCTATCTATCTATCTATCTATCTATCTATCTATCTATCTATCTATCTATCTATCTATCTATCTCTGTCTGTTTATCTATCTACCTATGTATGCATTGTCGATTTATTTCACGGTTTATCGAGTACATATCGAGTGTATATATGTATATGACTATACACGTATATTACGGTACGCGTGCTTATATAAGTACGCTATCTATTTAATAATCTTTCTCTCTAATTCTTATGCCTGCATCTCTCTCCGATTATACGTTCCCGTCAGTCTGTCCAACCTACCCACTTCCGTTTCGGACTTTATATCCTAAATTTAACAAAATTTCTTCGTTGGTTTCAATATAACTTTTTCAAATTTCGCCTTTCTTTCTTTCAACACTTTCTCACTCTCTTCTCTCTCTCACTCACTTTCACCCTCTCTCTCTCTCTCTCTCTCTCTCTCTCTATATATATATATATATATATATGTATATAT
>NC_068988.1:18865459-18866893 GCF_001194135.2 Octopus bimaculoides | reverse complement strand
AGCATGACCGCAGTCCAATGGCTGGATGAAATAAAAGAATATACTTTTCTGCTCTAGGCACAAGGCCCGAAATTTTGGGAGGAGGCGGCTAGTCGATTCGATCAACCCCAGTACACAACTGGTACTTAATTTATCGACCCAGAAAGGATGAAAGGCAAAGTCGACCGCGACAGAATTTGAACTCAGAACATAAAGTTAGATGAAATACCGCTAAGCATTTCGCCCGGCGTGCTAACGTTTCTCATTTATTTATGGCCCACAGGGGGCTAAACATAGAGGGGACAAACAAGGACAGACAAACGTATTGAGTCGATTACATCGACCCCCAGTGCGTAACTGGTACTTAATTTATCGACCCCGAAAGGATGAAAGGCAAAGTCGACCTCGGCGGAATTTGAACTCAGAACGTAGCGGCAGGCGAAATACCGCTAAACATTTCACCCGGCGTGCTAACCATTCTGCCAGCTCATCGCCTTGTATATTGCAAATATTCTTTTCTACTCTTGGCACAAGACTCGAAATTTTGGGAGGAGGGGGCCAGTCGGTTAGATCGACCCCAGTAAACAACGTTTCTGCCAGCTCGCCGCCTTGAAGTAAAAGAATATAAGAAAAGAAAATGTCCATTACACTAATTCCTCCCCACCCTCTATATTTTCGTTCCTCTGTGTGTTGTAATAAATGTATATGTATAAGTTTGTACGTCTGTGTTTGTCCCTCCACTATCGCTTGACAACCGATGTTAGCGTGCTTACGACCCCGTAACTTACCGATTCGGCAACAGAAACCGGTAGAATAAGTACTAGGCTTACAAAGAATAATGCCTGGGGTCGATTTGTTCGACTAAAGGTGGTGCTCCAGCATGACCGGAGTCAAATGACTGAAACAAGTAACAGAGTACACTTGTGTATAATTGAATTATTCTTCACGTACTCACGCACACACACACACACACACACACACACACACACACACACACACACACACACACACACACACACACACACACACACAAACACACACATAACGGGATCATTTCTGTTCCCATTATACCAATTCACACTAGCAGAAGGCACTTTCCGAAGGCGCCCCGAAATGGGGCTGAATCCGAAACCATGTGGTTGGGAAGTAAACTAACTTCCTATCAAATATATGCAATTCAATAGTGAATGATTGACTGTTGCTGTGCACTAAACAACCATGCAGCGTTTGTCTGCCATCTTTTATGATGTAAGTTTGTGGGGAAGTCCTTTTGAATCCCAATCAATAAGATCAATTATTATTGCTTTAATTAGAGGTCATGAGAACGAAGTTCCTCTGAGTAGATACGTATTTACGTATGTACATATACTCTTTTACTTGTTTCAGTCATTTGACTGCGGCCATGCTGGAGCACCGCCTTTAGTCGAGCAAATCGACCCCAGGACTTATTCTTTA
>NC_068988.1:18859203-18861703 GCF_001194135.2 Octopus bimaculoides | reverse complement strand
TGTGAGTATGCATGTGTAATTTTACATACGAACATACATACGTTGACTCACCCATATATATATATATACTCATTCACACGCATATATATTTATATGTGTGTGTGTGTGTACAGGCACACATATGTATATATATATATATATATATATATATATATATATATATATATATATATATATATACGTATGCACTAGAGAGAGAGAAAGAGAGAGAGAGAGAGAGAGAGATGCATATATAGATGTAGATATGTATATACAGACATCATATATATATAGATGTATACATGTATATATAGACATCATAAAACATATATGCACATAGGCATATAAACTCCCACGCATGTAAGTTTAGATACGTTTGTGTGTGCATACACACACATACACACACACACACACACACACACATATATATATATATATATACATTATATACATACGCATATACATAATGTATATATACATATGCGTGTATGTGTATGTATACTCACACACAGCAAGAAGAAATAACAAAGGTAAAAAGGGATGTATACATGCATGCATAAAAAAAATATAATATACATACATGAGTATATATATATATATATATATGCGTGTACCTATTTATAAATACATACGTTAGACAATGAGTTTCATTGTCCATTCATTTACTGTAACCTAATTATCAACAGATGTAACACATGGTTACTAGTTATTAATAAAAACTTCTGTTGCAGCTCTTTTTTAATAAGTTTATGACTGCCGACACAGACATCTGTGTCGGCAACACTACGTTATAGCATGCTGGAATATGTGTGCTGATGTCTCATTGTAATAAGCGTGTGTTCAAATATACATAGATACATGTATGCACTTATGCTTGCATTCATACTCATATAAGTATAGGTATACATACGTACGTTGGTACGTACATAGATAAATGCATAACCAAGGCATACAGCAATTCATACTACTAATCAAATCGGACATCCACAAATCCCAAGAGTTGTAGAGTTGTCTGTCTTTGACTTAACAAATGATCCTTGCTACTTAGGTTTGAATTTTGCTAAGAAAAAATATTAAATATATTTCAAAGACAAAACGCACGTACATACATACATACATACATACATACATGCGTACGTATATTCTTATATACGTACATAAAACATATATACGTTCGTACTTAGATACATACAGACAGACTTACATTCGTACTTATATTACATACATGCGCATATACAGTCGTACATATATTCGTATATATGTTCATGCACATGTTCATGTTTATTTCTACATACATAAAGACATACATGCTTTCGTACATACAGACATACAAGCAAACCATACACACCATCGTACATTCGTACATGGTGGTTGTCTACTCCTTACACAGAGTTTAACCACCTCCTATACCTACACCTTAGCCCCTTCATGGCGTCTGATGTGACATTTTAAACCAGACAATGTTCTGAAAAACACCCACACATATTGCACCTCTGGTTTGAACTACCAATACCCGCAGATAAGTTCTGCTCATTATGGATTTTAACATGTATTTTAAGACCTCCGTTGGATTTGCAAGCCTTCTGGCATACATTACATTCAAACGTGTGCACAGACATATAATCAGAATAGCTGGTTGAAGTTTGTTTTCCATGGGTTCGCAGGTGAGATTTGAGGCCAGCCAAAGACAGGCATGCTCCGTCACAGACTGTGCACACAAAAAGGTCCTTGTCATTCACCTTCTCGATCGTTACATTCTTCCTTAGATCTCTTTTGAGTCTTGCTTGCGTTATCCTGGCCTCTTCAAACGCTTTCATTCCATTCCACACTTTTGTTCGCCACCCAACTCGATCTGAAGCGAGGGTTTCTATATCTTCTGAAACCATTCCAAGTGACTTCATAGTAGTCCTTATGCCATCCTTAAACCTTTTTTTTAGGTTTATGCCAATAGCGTTTCTCCTCTGCAAGCTCACCATAAAACAGCTGCTTCGGCATGCGTTCATCTGCCATTCGAACAATATGGCCACACCATCTCGTACATACATGCAAAATTACATGCATACATACAGACAGGCATGATAACTAGTGCACCTTTAGATAACACATCTAAATGCAACAACTGATGCTGTTTTCAAAGAATTAATAGCGAAGATTCGGCTTACATCATAAACCAGTGTCCGTAAATGTCACTGCGATATTATCTGCCTAAAAGCATAATGTAGGGGTGAAAACCCTAGATTTAGATGATCCTTAGAATGTTGTAAAAGAATGCATAGAAACAGAAACAAAAGGATTTACAGGCGTGGCTGTGTGATTAAGAAACTTTATCTGCAATCACGTGATTTCGGGGTTAGACCCACTTTGCAGATCCTTGGGCAAAAGCCTTCTACTTATAGCCTCGGATTGACTATTG
The DNA here is from genome assembly GCF_001194135.2 of Octopus bimaculoides. NCBI lineage: Eukaryota > Metazoa > Mollusca > Cephalopoda > Octopoda > Octopodidae > Octopus > Octopus bimaculoides. The sequence continues at coordinate 18,859,311 of NC_068988.1, read as the reverse complement.
TTATGTAAATGAATTTTGTATACGCCATGTAGAAGCCCATCGTATACACACACACACACACACACACACACACACACACACACACACACACACACACACACACACACA
>NC_068988.1:18858187-18859121 GCF_001194135.2 Octopus bimaculoides | reverse complement strand
AATATGTGACACTTTAGAAAGAGGTCATCAACGACCCAACCACAAAGAAAAATAATGTTCTCCAGAAAAATTTCGCAAAACACCAGAACAGGACAAAATGAGAAATATACAGAATAAAGAATTAGCTGTGTAGTGCAGTTTCGAACATTAACGTTTTACTTAGGTAACAACATCCGTGTCCTCGTCAGCACAGCCGTTCAAGAATCAATATAATTTGCAGAACTATACACGAATTGTCTTCATAAAATGAGACTTGCATACAGTTCTACCGATTACATTGGGGTTATTTTTCAAAATGCCTCAGCTCGGGCACGCAAAATCTCCGCAAAAATCTAGCGGCAAAATCCCTGTAAAATTTACGTATAACAGATCAAACATTAGATTAGGAATTGTGCGCTACAGTAGAAACCAGTTGTCCAGCAGACGTTAACATGTTGTCAAGGATCAAAGAATAAGGAACATCGATGATGAACTAATGAGAAATCAGATGTCACCTGAGCAGCAGATTTTTATTTATTCCTGTAACTAATGCGGCACTCTGGTATGTAATTAATTAACTGCTTCGAAAACCAATCATGAGAAGCTGGGAGTTGAATGACCAGAAAATAATGCGGCAAAAGAATTACATTCACAATTACAGACATTAATGGAACATTAGAGATATGTACAGCATTTCACATTATATGGATATACATATGTATATTCATCTGAATTACGAGAATCGCAGCCAAACTACACAAGAAATTATATATATATATATATATATACAAATATATGTATACACACACACACGCACACACACACACACGCACACACACACATGCACACACACATACACACACACACACACACACATATATATATATATATATAGATAGATAGATAGATAGATAGATAGATAGAACGAAAGATAGATGTTTGTGTGTATAAATAT
>NC_068988.1:18853073-18856680 GCF_001194135.2 Octopus bimaculoides | reverse complement strand
TATATATATATATATATATATATATGTATGTATGTATGTATATATGTATATATACTAGTCGACTGAAAATTTACAGAAATTATTCAAGACCGAAGAGTTTTCTCCGTGACTCTTATCAGATTAGAACCATGTGTCTTGGCCTTCTGTCACTTTTGGTACTTTTGAGCTGATTGTACACACGCCTGCATGTGTGTGTGTGTGAGTAAATGCACACCTGTTTTTGATGTGTGCAAATTTTATAATTTCTCCAGGATGAAATAATCTGGTGAACCAGATTATTTTCTTTATACCTTAGGTTTTGTACAGTTGTCATTATTAAACCAACGTAGATAAACGCAAGTCTAAACCTTGTGAAACATGCTACATGTATGCGTGTACGCGAGCATAATGTAGAAAATCAAACGAAAATCTCTTTGTCAGTCGGAAACCAGCTTTTTCTTCATTATCCATATATTTATATTTTACCTGCTTCAGCCATTTTACAGCGGCCATGCTAGGGCACTACTCTTTACTCTTTTACTCTTTTACTTGCTTCAGTCATTTGACTGCGGCCATGCTGGAGCACCGCCAATAGTCGAGGAAATCGACCCCAGGACTTATTCTTTGTAAGCCTGGTACTTATTCTATCGTTCTCTTTTGCAGGAGAGCTAAGTTACGGGGACGTAAACACACCAGCATCGGTTGTCAAGCGATGTTGGAGGGACAAACACAGATACACACACACACATATATAATATATATACATATATATACGACGGGCTTCTTTCAGTTTCCGTCTACCAAATCCACTCACAAGGTTTTGGTCGGCCCGAGGCTATAGTAGAAGACACTTGCCCAAGGTGCCTCGCAGTGGGACTGAACCCGGAACCATGTACTTAGGTTTTTAAGCCTGATATTTATACAGTCTGTCACCCTTGTCAAACTGTTAAGTTACGGAAACGTAAAAGAACCAACACCGGTTGTCATGTGGTGTCAGGGTACATTAACACAAAAATGCACATATGTACACACATTTACACACATACAAATATGTGTGTGTGTGTATGTGTGTATGTGTGTGTGTGTGTGTGTGTGTGTGTGTGTGTGTGTGTGTGTGTGTGTGTGTGTGTGTGTGTGTGTGTGTGTGTGTGTGTGTGTGTGTGTGTGTGTGTGTGTGTGTGTGTGTGTGTTTATCTGACAGGTTTCTTTCAGTTTCCTTCTACCAAAGTCGCTCAAAAGGGTTTATTCGGTCCGGGTGTATAACAAAAGTCGCTTGAGCAAGGTGTCACACAGTGGAACCGACATCTGAACTATGTGGTTGAGAAGCAAACTTTCTACCACACATCCACGCTTGCGCCTATACACAGCCGCGCCTGTGCCTACCGCCTAGCTATAAATTTCTAAAATAAAGTCACAACTTTACATATATTTTATTTACCATGTTTACCATGATCGTGTTCCTACAGCTGAATTCTTCTTTTGTGTTAACAACCAACAGGAATGACGTCATGTATATCATGATATCTGTTGACCCGTTGACCCGTTCTACTTCCTGTGCTTCAGCTACCTCCGTTGCTAGTTCGCGAAAACAGAAATAACACGAGAGAGAGAGAGAGTAAGAGAGGTGGGGTAAGCGACATAGATACATACATTATATGCTGGTCTAATGTTTATGCTTATGTTGACTTTTCAAAGCCAACACCTAATTCGCCTGACAAAGACCATATTGTCAATGTATTACATACATGAGATGAGATGAATTTCATTCCAAGAATCTTCAATAAAATCTATTTAAAGTTGCCTTGTATGTATGTTTATGTAAATTTGAACTTATGGCTCATAGTTCCGTGTATTTCTTGAAATTCACATCCTAACACAAATAAATCCATTCTCGTATCATCCCTGACACCACGAACATCTTCGCTTTTGCCCTTGCACATGCGTATAAATGCACACAAACACACATACATACACACGCACGCACATACACACACACACATAGGTGTGCGTGTGTTCTATGTGTATACGTATTATTTATGTAATAAAAAATTATGTAATTCGACTCCATGCAGCTTAAAGTCTCGTAAGCTCCTCTCTCTCTCTCTCTTTTCACTCTCTCTTTTTTTCTTTCTTTCTTCTTTCTTTCTCTTTCTCTCTCCCGCTTTCTCTGCAACCGTTTAATCATTTCGTTTACTCTTGCTGATTTTTTGCCTATATATATATAGTATACATTCGCTGCTTTCTTCCAAGGAATCTAATGCTCTTAGCTTAGGTTTTCCTTGGGGCTGGCCAGATTGGAGCAATATCGAGAATAACCAGCCGAAATTGCAAAGATAATCTGGATCTCGACTGAGGAAAGAAAACTCCGAATGACCTGTCCTTGTTTTCTTTGTATCGTCTATCTGTATCTTTTGTTGGCCCTTTCTTGTATCAGCTAACTGTTTTGATGTTTTGCGTTCTTGTCCCATTTTGTATATTTATATGTCATGAAGTTAAATGATAATTTATGTATGTAGAACAACTTTGCCCAGTGTCTTCCCTGTTTAAGATAATAAACCGTGCTTTACCGGAAATTTGACTATTAATATTATGAAGTCGAACAACCATGTAGCAATTCTCTTGGTGGCTCAAAGGACATATTTGCTGACTCAGATGCTTTTGTTGGTTAAAGAATCACTTGTTCTGGCGATTGTGTGATTCTATCGTTGGCTCGAGAGGCACATATGGTGCCACCTTCTTTATTAACCCATTCGATTAAATAAAACGATTCGACGCAATAAAATTGAAGTTGGATACCACAAACCTTTGGCATTCAGATTAATCTGACAAATATAATGTTTGTTTATTCACATTGTTTCAAATTAAACACGCATTATTTCGTAGCTTCTAAGACGGTGGAACAATCGTTAGCACGCCAGGCAAAATTCTTAGCGGCATTTCGTCCATCTTTACGTTCTGAGTTCAAATACGGCCGAGGTTGACTTTGTCTTTCATCCTGTAGGGGTCGATAAAATAAGTACTAGTCGAACACTGGGGTCGATATGAAAAACTCCCCACCCCAAATTGCTGGCCTTGTGCCAATATTCGAAACGATTATTATTTATCATGGCCATTCTCGTTGCCATCATCTTTATCATCGTCATTATGAACTCAATCACCACCACCATCACCCACCACCATCCCCATCACCACACCACCACCACCACCACCACCACCTATCCACTACAGTCACCACAATCATCATCGTCGTCGTCGACTTTTTGTGGCCACTTGCTCTGCTAGATATAGCAACCAAATTTTAAAGAGTGAGTGTGTAGATTTACAAATCCATAGAAAAATATGTTTACGGTTCGAGTGCTTTTCATCATACGTCATTTGTTGGGAATCTAGGTTGATTTTTGGATTACGGAGGACTTAAATGATGACAATAGTCGCAGTATTCGAATTATACGATAGAATCAATTCTATGATAAAGAACATTTTCAATACCACACACTTAAAGTGAGTGTTTAAACGCCGGAAGCCGCGGTTTTTCGTCCGGCAATATATATATATATATATATATATATATATATATATATATAATATACATGCACACACACGTTGTCCCAATTAACATTCTTTGCTA
>NC_068988.1:18851156-18852037 GCF_001194135.2 Octopus bimaculoides | reverse complement strand
TGTGTGGGAGAAAGGAGAAAAAAACTCCCTGTCTGTCTCATGGACATATGAAACAAACAGGAGTTATGGCGTTGATGATGATGATGATGACGACGATGATGATACCTTATTGATGGACGTGGTGGTGGTGGTGGTGGTAGTGGTGGTGGTGATGGTGGTGGTGGTGGTGGTGGTGGTAATAGCTAAAGGTCGCTAATATTTGTAAAGAAATGTTTCACAGACGTATTTTTTTTTCATTCGCCATGTTCTTTACAGAAAATAACATTTCGGTTCATTTTGCACGTAGTGTGTGTACATGCATGTGTTCCTGTGTGCGTACATGTATGTGCTTATGTGTGCGTAACTATGTGTGTGTACATGTATATGTTTATGTCTGTGTATCATCCATATGTGAGTACTTACTGTGGTCTAGCAATTTCGCTAGCTCACCGGGATCTTTGGGGTTTGACGAGCAACATTTGTTTTCTTAACGAAACACTTTCAAACTTGGGACACTGATAGAATGTGTCATATAAAACAACTTCTTCTCTTAACCTTCTTAACAAAATTTTGTACATCGCAAGTTATTTCATGTTAAAGTTGTCGTATTTCTGTAATTTCAACCAATCACTGACGTCTATTCAGCTGAATACAGTTACTGCTGGCCGGTCATAAAAATGTTATTCCCTGTGACATATTTCATCCGGTTTAATCGTAATTTATACGCATATATTGTTTATATAATAAATTACGCTGTGCTTATCTGTGTGTGTAACAATTTTATATTTCGGATTCTAGAGTTAGGGTTAGGGTTATGATTATTTTTGCCATAACTTCACTCATAACCCTAACCCTAACTCTAAAACCCGAACCCTAACCCTAAACTAGAGTTTGATTTAAAG
>NC_068988.1:18848516-18851146 GCF_001194135.2 Octopus bimaculoides | reverse complement strand
AAAACCCGAACCCTAACCCTAAACTAGAGTTTGATTTAAAGAAGATTTGGCTGCTATTTCTAGGAAATGAAGCACTTGGAGGTGCATTAATAATTCTGCAGGCAATATTCAAGTATTTTGATTCGCTTTTTCCCCTTTGTTTACGAACAGTCTAGTTAATCGGAAATGTCAGAACTAACGGGGATTAATACGATATACACCGTTACAGCGCTAACTGTTTTCAACTGAATAGACGTCAGTGATTAGCTGAAATTATCGAAATCGTTACTAAAATAATGGTTTCAAATTTTGCCACAAGGGCAGTAATTTGGGAGGGGGGATGAGGGGTCTTTCTGATTTGGCGGACACCATTTGTTTTATAACGAAACACTTTCATACTTGGGATACTGGTAGAATGTGTCATATAAAGCATCTTTTTCTCTTAGCCTTGTTAAGAAAAGTTTGTATATTCGAAGTTATTTCATGTTAAAAGTTGTCGTATTTCGGTAATTTCAACCAATCACTGACGTCTATTGAGGTGAAAACAATTACTGCTGTGGTTTGTCAACAACACGTTGTGGCGGTGTAATGGGATATTTTCCCTTGAATAAAATTACTGCCGTTGTTTGTCAACAACAACTATCGGATGTACAGTTTTTTATGACATCGTTCGTGCGTTTGTACTAGTTTTAGCCTTAGGGTTTTAGGGTTAGGGTTAAGGTTATGAGAATTTTTGCCAAATTTGGTGAAAATCTGTTCAATACACCAACACAAATTTTTCACCAAATTTTTCACCAATTCACAAAAATTTTTCTCTGCTCTATAAGACAAACTATACAAGTATACGAAATAAAAAATGGTGTCCGCCAAATCAGAAAGATCCGGGATGAGTCTATTACATCGACCTCAGTGTTCAAGTCGACCTCGGTGGAATTTGAACTTTGAACGGAGCGACGGGCGACATACTGCTAAGCATTTCATTCAGCGTGCTAACGAATCTGTCAGTTCGTCGCCTTAAATCGCTACTAAAATAATGGCTGCAATAACTTACCTTGCCCGGTTCTTTGTGTTCGGTGTTTTTAAAACATCGAATGGCTCGGGGGGGGGGGCATCAGACTGAAATAGGAATCAAAATGGTCCGTGGTAAAAAAAGATAGTTGAGAACTACTTATTTAATAGAAATCATTTGATAATGTATTCGTCGGTACTTTGTATCTACTGTTGATTACGTTAGACAGGGCTGGATGGCATTTGAAATATTGGTTTATTTGATCTGGGACTACCCTTGACTAAACAATATCAAAAATACCGGCAATGTGTCAAGGATTAAGCTTCAACGTAGCCAACTGATGAGCTAGAAATAGCAACCAATCTTCTTCAAATCATACCTTTTATCATTTAAGGTAAAGAATTGTGTACTGAGAGAGCTACTGTACTCCGTCTCCGAGTGCAGGAGTCGATGTCTCATGAAGCAGTGAAGCAACTCTGTAGGTGGTTCGAACCCACCAGAGTTGTTCAGGACCACCCACCGATGTAGACGATAAAAGCCCCACACTTTGGACAATGTAGTCCTAGACACACAATGTGGGAAAGTAAATTAAGATACGATGGTTACTACTAGAACGCCTCTATCAAGATCGATTTGTTATTTTAAGTACAACAACCACAGCAAGACTATTTGCTGGAGGCAAAGAATTGAGGGTCAGCGTGATCGATTGACTTATAAAGAGCCGCCGAAATCTCCTTCAGTCTATACTCCTATAAAACAACAACATATATTAACAGCAGCAACGGCTACAACGTCGCCATTAGCCCGTTATTTGACAGTGTAACTCAATACGAACAAAATAGGGAACTGTAATATCAAAGCCACCTGGTTTATATAGAAGACCTTTAAATACAGGCAAAGGAGAAAGGAGAAGGGACAGAAGCAATGATGTTTAAAATTAAGGGGTGAGGGAATCTGTCTTACATACATAGGAGAAAAGGGGGAAAAAAGAGTCTGTTAGACTCACATTCTTTATATTACATCTCCACTTATCTGTGACACCCACGCGTTATGATCAAGAATAAGCGTAAGACCCCCCCCCCTAAACCTTGTTGATAGCTTAGGGAGAGAGGAGAATAGGTAACTAGGTTAGGGTCAAGTTGAGTGTAAATATATGTATGTGTGTGTACATATACATATAAGTGTGCGTATGCATCTATGTATGTATGTATTTGAATTTTTTTCTCATATATAAATATACATACATACATACATACATGCACACATACACATGCATGCCAGTAGTAGTAGTAGTAGCAACAACAGCAACAGTAGTAGCAGCAGCAGTAGCAAAGGGGTGTTTCTTTAGCGTCTGCGGCTGCTCCTGATACCTTTAGTACGATTAAAGAGTTATAACAATTATGGCTGCTGTGGTAATTAATTAATGATGATGGTGGTGGTGATGACGATGATGATGATGACGACGACGATGATGACGATGACGATGACGATGATGATGATGGTGATGATGATATTGGTGATGGTGGTGTTGGGGAGAACAGACGTTGAGTGAGATAGCGATTGTAAGGTAGATATGGCTGGATATCTGTAACATTCATACATATATATGTATATATATATATGTATATATATATATATATAT
>NC_068988.1:18844729-18846056 GCF_001194135.2 Octopus bimaculoides | reverse complement strand
ATATATATATATATATATATATATATACATATTATATATATATATATATATAATATGTTTCAAAATTATACGCACACAAGGGCATTAATGCATATGTGCAAGTGGACCTACTAACCTTTGTAGCATGTGAACTATATTTACGCAGTAATTCATTTCGTTGCCAATCAAGCACATACATATGCACGTATGCACGTATTGCTTGCATTCATAAATGCATATTTACATGCATATATATTTACATATCCACACATGCATATACATATTATAGATACACATTATTTTTCAGTTGATTTCTGTCCCAAACTGGAATTAAAAGTTTTATTTTGTTGACTATTTTTCTATCAGGTCAACCCACACGTCACAGTTCTTCCCTCAAAAAGAAGAAAAAGAGGAGAAAAAAAAATTAATATCGTGCTGCGATCTTGATTGCAGCCGGTAGCAATAATCGTTTTAATTTCTCTACAGTTGACCAAGAGCTGTAAAATTTCCCAACAGAAGCAGCGGTCAAAAGATTTAACATGTCTGTACGTGCCAAACCTACACGATTGCCAGCATTTGAGGTTGTTATTCAGAACTAAGCGATTTTGATAGCAGAGAACCATAGATATAACGGCAAACGCGCTGTGTTTAATTATCAAGTTTTCGTAGATCACATAATTTATTTATAGAAACCCTAAGGCTCTCGTTTCGTTTTCCGCTGCAGGTTTAGCATGCTCTCCCCTCGGCAAAACGGTGTTAGATTTTGCTAGAGAATAGGAACTGAAATAGGGGTATTTAAGGGGTATGTAGGAGTCACTTTGAACTTCGTGGTTATTACTAAACCATCCACTTAATATATCTCAATATTTGCGTTTTACAAATTATCAATCTGTTATTCCTTCTCTCTCCTACTCACTATCTCTCGTCTACTCACTTATTTTGTTCACACACACACACACACACACACACACACACACACACACACACACATACGTATATGTTTCCATATGTGTGATTGTATGCATATATATGTGTGTGTGTGTGTACATACATACATACATACATACATACATACATACATACATACATAAGAAGAGCGTTGCTCGAAACGTTAAACCATCTTTCTTTTCTTCCTTGAGCGTCTGCTAATACTTTACATGTACCACGTGCTCGCGTTGTTGTTTTTTGTGTTTGTTCTTCATTTTCTTTTGGAGGGGGGGGGGAGTATTTACTATATATATATGTATATGTGTGTGTGTATGTATATAAATGACTAACTAAGATATACCGACCTAGCAAGGTGCCTCAATTTAAGTAGCTAATTGTACGGAATCTTAATTATATATAT
>NC_068988.1:18840579-18844251 GCF_001194135.2 Octopus bimaculoides | reverse complement strand
TGTGTGTGTGTGTGTGTGTGTGTGTGTGTGTGTGTGTGTGTGTGTGTGTGTGTGTGTGTGTGTGTGTGTGAATATATATATGTTATATATGCATACATATGCAGATGCTGATACACATATACAAAGACACACAAAAGTACACACGCGTGCCTTTGTCTGTGTGTCTATGTGTCTCCCATATGATACCAATAAAGCCAATGAGAGAAATATCTGCACAGGCACTTGATCCGCTAGAAGTAACAGCGAAACACCGCTCAAATCACAACCTATGAGACGTCATTGAATAATGCAGTCTCCGGTACAAAAGAAGGCGTCATAACCACAGACATAATGTCTTTCACCACTGTTTTTCTCGTTCATAGTTGGCCTGGTTGGGTGGCAAAAACTATGCAGCAACAACAACAACAACAACGACGTCAACATATGAGAACAATGTAGTTAGAACTGATTCGGTCTCTTGTTAGCAAGATTGTGGAGCTGTTGCTTTTCTTTGTTTGTTTGTTTCTTTTTTTTTTTTTTCCAATTTGCATCTCTGGTTACTAAAATTTCAATAATAACAAGTATGAATTTAAAAAAAAAATTAATAGTAACTTTATTATTCGAAAAAAATTAGCTTCATATTTCCTTCCACCTCCACCATCGCTACATCCAATTCTCTCTAACAACAACAACAATAATAATAATAATAATAATAATAATAATCAACAACAACCAAAGTTTATGTTCCATCTCAACCACTTCAATTTTTCTCACATGATGGAATAATAAATCGGCTGTTTGCAACCAAACAACTCATTATTTTATCAAATTCGACACCCAAGCGCCATATTGTTTATCTTCTCTCATTTTTTTCTTCTCCTTCTTATTGTAAATGAGGTGTTACTATTGCTGTTGCCGTGTTACTCTTGTTCCTAGTGTAGTCATTTACCCCCAGTTCAATCCTGACTGATTACATATATATTCTTTTCTACTCTAGGCACAAGGCCCGAAATTTGGGGTGGGGAAGGGAGACAGTCGATTAGATCGACTCCAGTATGCAACTGGTACTTGATTTATCGAATCCGAAAGGATGAAAGGCAAAGTCGACCTTGGCGGAATTTGAACTCAGAACGTAAAGACAAACGAAATACTGCTAGGCATTTCGCCTGGCATGCTAACGATTCTTATTTCTTTATTGCCCACAAGGGGCTAAACATAGAGGGGACAAACAAGGACAGACAAAGGGATTAAGTTGATTACATCGACCCCAGCGCGTAACTAGTACTTAATTTATCGACCCCGAAAGGATGAAAGGCAAAGTTGACCTCGGCGGAATTTGAATTCAGAACATAACGGCAGACGAAATACCGCTAAGCATTTCGTCCAGCGTGCTAACGATTCTGCCAGCTCACCGCCTTGATTGATTGGACATATTATCATAGGCATTCATGACTTTCTTGTCATTTCTTTTTATTTTTATTTTTCTAGACGACTAAAACTGCATTATTCAATGTGTTCCTTCATTTTTAAGATTGTGTGTGTGTGTGTGTAATCAGACGGAGATTGGCTGTTATTTCAAATAACCACATCGTAGCGTCTTTGTTGACTCATATAGAAGAAAGAAGTACTGCGGAGCGGAATGATCGAAATCGCATCTATCATACAGATCGATTCTCCAAACATCTACTTATTACAACACGAGCTCTATATATAGCATGGTGAATAGAATACAGTTTTGTCTTTCCTTTAGTAGTCACCGCCATTTTCACATTGAACTGGTTTTCGCCGGTTTATTGTTATATCAGGCGATGAATTGGTAAGGTGGTTTGAGCTTCGGATAAAATGCATTGTTGCGTGTTTGATCCAGATTTCTCTTCTCTGAGTTCAAATTCCGCTGAGATCCACATTACTTTTATTTCTCCTGAGGTCAATAAATAATTATCAAATACCGAAATATATTTATCTTCCTTCTGTGTCTCTCTCTCGCTCTCTCCCTCTCAATCTCTTTCCTTCTCTCTCTTTTTCTCTCTTTCTATTTCTCTTTCTCGTTCTTTTACAATTAGTTACGCTGCTCTGTTAGAAGACCGTGGGAGACCACTCATAATATCTGCGATGCCATAAAAGGGTATGGGACCCTACTGATGTAATTGAATTTGCAGAGAACTCGGAAGAACCACCCACACTCCAACAGTTGGCGGTTGAAAATAATGATTTTTACAAATAGCAAATAGAAAGAGACAAAATTATACATATCAATGGGACCAGCACTATACTTCAATCACTGTACGCGTCCACCAAACAGATATGTATGTGCGCAATGTGATCTCCTTCTTTCCGTTATAATTCATACAGCAGAAGAGTCAATGTCTAACTAAAAGCAACAGAGACATAGTAACACTACATGCGGTGAGTGAAGGGGTAATGAAGTGTCTTGAATCGGATCAGGATGAAATATAAATTTAAACCTTTATTCGTCTTAGTTTTCTTTGCTGCCATATTGCTAGTATCCCTTTTGGAGAGGTATTTGAGATCAGTAAGGGCCGGCGAAAGGGAACATTAATGGGGATTGATTGCTATTTAGAAAAGTGGTGATTTTTCTTGGAAATAAAATTCTTAACCCATTACCTCCCATAATTCTATTAACTGGAATCTTTTTATGAAATTTTGATTTCTAGCATAAAACAGCCTTAGAAACATGCTGGAATGATCAAAATAACATTTTAAATAGAAATAAGCGAGACATTGGGTGAAAAATTAGCAAACCCCATTTGAATATCAGAGAAATATACCTAGTAAATATAGCAAAAAAGGTTAGATATGTGTAAATATTGACAGATAATTACGAAGTTTGTAATTTTTAAGTGATCTCATATGAGATCACTGGTAGGTAATGGGTTAAACTAGATACGAAACCTATATTCTAAATATATTTTCAAATGAAATCAATTATTGTCGTGATTAAAACATGAATAGGACATGATCCTCGGTGACTGATGATGTGCTAAGGCCCAATATATTTTCAGTTCATAAGTTCTCATCTTCTTCAGCAATTTTTATTTTTAAAAGTGTAACTTACGTAGCATTTGTTCACGCAAATATCTAACAAGAGAGAGATATGTGCTGGATGAGGTGTCATGAGTAAATATGGAAAAGTATGAAAAAATAAAACCACTTGGCAAAACTGTTTAATGAAAATAATCAAATAAGCTGCGCGATGTTTAGATGAGACCACTTGATGGAAGAAGGAGCTCGAGTTATCAAATACATCGGGCAATCGAGATAAACTTTTGGTTCTTTGCATTCTCTTCGCTTTTGCCTTCACGACCGAACACTGGAGCACCGTCTTGAATTTTAAGTCAACTGAATCGACCCCAGTAATTATGTTTTAAGTTCGGTACTTATTCTATCGAGCTCGCTTGCCGAAATGCTAAGTTACGGGAGCGCAAACACCAGTTGTCAAGCGGTAGTGAGGGACAAAGACAAAAATACACACACACGCACACGCACATACACACATACACACACACACACACGCACGGACGCACACACACACACACACACACACACACACACACACACTGCTGCGACCACAGTGTCATTTGTTGGCATCTGCACAGTTCCGATATATTTAAACAGAATGTGCGCAGATAGGTTTTGCCAACAGTGAAAAAACAATTGATTTTGAACGAATAT
>NC_068988.1:18839080-18840194 GCF_001194135.2 Octopus bimaculoides | reverse complement strand
ATATATATATATATATATATATATATATATATATATATATATAACGACAGGCTTCTTTCAGTTTCTGTCTACAAAATCCATTGTCAATGCTTTGGTCGGCCCGAGTATATAGTAAAAGATACTTGCTCATGGTCCCACTCAGTGAGACTGAACCCGGAACCATGTGGTTAGGAAGCAAGTTTCTTACCACACAGCCACGCCTTACCTTATTGGTTCCCCCCTCACCGTCTGCTACTCCAACACACGAATTCAGTTGAGTCAACACTAAGGTTCTACATTTTTACTGAAATCAGTAATTAATGTTTCACCTGAAACAGTCATGACTTACCCATGGGCATAATCACAACTGGTAAATTGAAATTACTTCAACGTAAATTGAAACCTCGGCTTAGATTCGTCTCACCTGGAGTTTATGTCGTGTTCTATGGCCAACACCGTGAAAAATGATTAATTCTTGTAGGTGTAAGTATGCATGAGTACAGAGCTTGTATGTATATATGCATGCCTGTATGTATGTTTGTATGAATGAATGTATTGATATAATAGATAGATAAATAGACAGGCACACAGACAGACAGCTAGATAGACACACATACGTTTATAAAATTATATACATATATACCTACTACATACACACAAATACATACATATATATATATATATGCATACATACATACATACATACACACACACACACACACATATATATATATATATATATATATATATATATATATATATATATATATATATATATATATATATATATATATACATATATATATATACACATACATATATATGCATTTAGATCTGATATACGTATATGTGTGTGTGTGTGTGTATTGCATGATATATAATACAAACATACACATGCATATGTTATATATGCGCACTTGTATATGCATGCACACACATACATACACATATATACATAAACACGTGTGTGTGTATGTGTGTGTGTGTGTGTAAAACTAACGGAATCTCCTTGCTAAACGTCTTGAAGAAAAAAAAAGAAATTGAGAAAAGAATTTTACTGCAGTGCTGACTGTGAAATTTCAAGAATGTCTTGTAAGAAGAGAAAGGGAATATGGACGTAATATATATATATATA
>NC_068988.1:18835449-18836380 GCF_001194135.2 Octopus bimaculoides | reverse complement strand
ATATATATATATATATATAAACAAATAGTCAATGAGTATATGCATATATACGTACAGGTATGTGCATACCGACATCTACCTGTATGTATAGGTGCATATCTGGGTACAGGACATTGCAAACAAACGTAGACGAGAACACACGAGCCACATAGAGAACATTCTACTTCATCAGCTACCCACGTTTTAACACCGGCGTTTCGACGAGCTTCGGGCAGGACGCATGTGTGTGTGTGTGTGTGTGTGTTTGTGTGTGTGTGTGTGTGTGTGCGTGTGTGTGTGTGTGTGTGTATGTATGTATGTATAACAACACACTGATGTATGTATATACACACACATGTGTGTATATACATACATACATTATAATCAGGCTATGAAATTACCAACACGATATACACCGTCTTAAAAAGATGGCTGTCTTCCCAAAACATTCTTATAACCATATATTCCTATGTACCTTCTGCCATGCCACATCAGTACTATAATAATTCTTTATCAAGGTAGAGCGACGTCATAGCAGCACCATTAACTCTACGTGAAGAACTCACATTCTTTTGGAGGTTGGCCAAACTGCGCATGCACAAATGGCATCCAGCTAGTCAGCACCTACTTTCGATTTTAAAAAGACAAAACAATCAGAAATGCCAAATACTAACACATATATATGTATATATATAATATGCACGCACACAAATATACACGTACGCACAGAAATGCAGGCATACTGACGAATACAAGATCACTCAGATATAGACATGTGCACAAATTCATAAATACCACACAGAAAATTTGTGGATAATTGAGTGTATATGTATATTATTTGTCTCTCTACATGTCCCCCATATACAAATTCATGTAGGAATAACTGTATGTATGTATGTATGTATGTATGTATGTGTGTGTGTATATATATGTGTGTGTAAATATATATATA
>NC_068988.1:18830796-18833982 GCF_001194135.2 Octopus bimaculoides | reverse complement strand
CGATTTTAAAAAGACAAAACAATCAGAAATGCCAAATACTAACACATATATATGTATATATATGCTATAAGAAAAAAGACGGATGAAGCATCAATTTAATGTACACAGAGTCAAGAACTATTTAGGCTGCTGGTCTTGATAATAAAAACAGACTTCTGCTTATCATTAAACTCTCTGAAAACTCTCTCTCACTCTCTTTCTCTCATATCTATCGATACATCTATCTATCTATCTAATTTTCTCCCTATCTATCCATATATCTAATGTTGCCTATCTATCCATATATAAAAATACACACACACATACTCATATATAACTTTCTATACATTTTCTTTCTTTTTCTATTTATTTAACTCCCTCTATCTCTTTCTCCCTCTATCTCTTTCTCTCTCTCTCTCTCTGTCTCTCTCTCTCTCTCTCTCTCTCTCTCTCTCTCTTTCCCACACTCTTTCTTTTTGTTGTTGTTATGTATTTCCCTTTTCCCTTTCTCTCCTTTCTTTCTTTCTGTTTCTCTGTTATATTATTTATTATTCCATGTTATACTCTTACTATTTTCCAACGCATTGCTTATGACTAGGCCGAAATCATCATCACCATGAGTGTGTGTATATGAGTGACTGTGTGAGTGAGTGTGTGCTGTACTCTAACCACAGCCTTAGCGACCACATTCTCACTCTGCGGTTGAGTGGAAGTGGTTGCCTTGGAGGAGTAAAGTAATTATCTGAGTGGTTCCCCACTACCACGAATTCTGACTACGTAATGCAACCAATTTTGAGAGAGAGAGAGAGAGAGAGAGACAGACAGACAGACACAAAGACAAGGGAAGAGAGAAAGAGAGAGAGAGGGGGGGATTGAGAATCAACCCCAGTATTTGACTCATCCTTTACTTCATCGACCTCCAAAGGGTTAAAGACAAGTTTGATATCAGCGAGGTTTGAACACTGAATGTGCAAAATTCTACAACAAATATCACCAGATATCTTATAGAACGCTCTAACAATTCAGTCAATCGACTGTCATCAAAAGTTGTAGTTTTCCATTTGCTTTTAGTTGGGAATGAACTTACGTACGCATTTTACTGTATTTTTTATCACAGTGAAAAGTTCCTCTCTTGCCCTTCCTCCCTCCCTCTCTCCCTCTCTCTCATTGTCGCTATCGCTCTCCTCCTCTTTCTATTTTCCTTCACTCATTCCTCCCCTTCCTCCTACGCTTAACATTCTCGAGCCAGCAGTGAAGCCAGTACGTAGACATACGGCATACTAAAAATGACGACCATCATTCCCTCATATCACAGTCTAAAGACTATTTCTGTCTTTAAAAGTTGAACGAAGGATCTCTAAACTGAAATATTGGACATCCAATTCATATGGTTGTTTGACCTACTAAACTAGCAGAAAATATCTCTGTTTCTCCGGTTAATCACAACATACTGTCCTTAAAAAAAAAATTGACTAACTATACAATTTGCTGGCACTCCGTCGCTTACGACGTCGAGAGTTCCAGTTGATTCGATCAACGGAACAGCCTGCTCGTGAAATTAACGTGCAAGTGGCTGAACACTCCACAGACACGTGTACCCTTAACGTAGTTCTCGGGAATATTCAGCGTGACACAGTGTGACAAGGCTGACCCTTTGAATTACAGGCACAGCAGAAACAGGAAGTAAGAGAGAGAAAGTTGTGGTGAAAGAGTACAGCAGGGTTCGCCACCATCCCCTGCCGAGCCTCGTGGAGCTTTAGGTGTTTTTGCTCAATAAACACTCACAACGCCCGGTCTGGGAATCGAAACCGCGATCCTACGACCGTGAGTCTGCTGTCCTAACCAATGGGCCATTGCGCCTCCACGACTATATAAGTAACTACGGTTCTACACACAGTGTGTAAGAAATAAAGACGAGATGGTCATGGCTGGAATGCCTCTGATAATTTAATTATGGATGACCTGATCCTTAAATATCTACAAATGCAGTAACTAGTAACGTCTGAGTCAGTGCAATGTAAGCTGACCTTGCCGAGATGTGGTCTCAATTCGTGGTAGGGTTTAACGCACAGCCATAAAATAAAGTTTTAATGACGGCAGCGTATCACAATTACAACAAATTGGATTAATTAAAAAAAAAATTATATATATAACGAACTAAATAATAATAATAATAATAATAATAATAATAATAATAATAATAATGCTATTCGCTTAAAGATAATTAGTGAAAACATATTATAAGGGAAGGAAATATGGACTTAATTAATTTATTAGCGAGCAAGCATTTTATTTAATGATATGCACATGTATATGCGTGGGTATAACTAGCTCTTAGTGTGTGAGTGTGTGTCTGTGTGTATGATTTTTTAGAAGTCTGTTAAAATTCTGTTTTCTGAGCCTTATAGAACTGCTATGACAACTATGTATGTATGTTTTATTTATTTTTTAAAAAATTATTAGATTTCAGCAACGATAAGGGCTGCATACTGCACTTTAGAAAAGTCTTACACATTTTAATTGTTCCACTTACACCTTGAACCGATTTAATGTTGAGTCGCTCATGTTTTATTACAGCGTGTCTGGTACTTATAACAAAGAAGCCTATAATATTTTTTTATGTTAAAAAGAGGGAGTTAGACTAGCTGATATTTTGATCTAAGACAAATATTGGTTACAAATGGTTTCAAATTTTGGCACAAGGCCAGCAATTTCGAGGAAGGAGTTTAGTCGATTACATCGATCCCAGAGCTCAATGTACTTATTTTATCGACCCCGAAAAGATGAAAGGCAAAGTCGACCTCAGGGAATATCTTAATGAAGGATGGATAAACCAGAGATGGAAACCATTTAATGGCTTTCAGAACAAACAGTTTCTTTTCCAAAAAGTATATAACAAATTGTAGATTTACTAAAAGAGAGAATAAAGTTATTTTTTATCTTTTAGTTGCTTCAATTTTTGGACTGTAGCCATGCTAGGGAACCCTCTTGACGGCTTTAGTCAAACAAATTGCCCCTACACAAAGTACTTATAAGTTTTAAGCCTGCCACTAAATTCCACGACACTCTTTTGCCGAACTGCTATGTTACGCGCGTAAACAAGCCAGCACTGGTTATCCAGCGGGAGTGGGAGTACAACATACACACTCACACACATAAGTATAGGTATTTATATATGTGTATATATATATATATATATATATATAT
>NC_068988.1:18830000-18830471 GCF_001194135.2 Octopus bimaculoides | reverse complement strand
TATATATATACACACACACACTTATCTTATAAACAACGAGCTTGTACACAGTTTCTATCAACCAAATTCGCTCACAAGACATATATATTAGGTACAGGCGTGGCTTTGTGGTAAGAAGCTTGCTTCTCAATCACATGGTTCCGAGTTCAGTCCCACTTGGTGGGATCTTGGGCTAGTGTCGTTTGCTAAAGCCTCAGGCCCACTAAATTTTTGAGAGTGAATCTGGTAGACTGGAAGAAGCCCGTCGTGTGTGTGTCTCTGTGTTTATTCCCCCACCATCGCTTGGCAACCGATGTTGGTATGTTTACATCCCCGTAACTTAGCGGTTCGGCAAAAGAGACCGATAGAATAAGTTCTGGAGTCGATTTGTTCGACTACAGGCGGTGCTCCAGCACGCCGACAGTAAAATCACTGAGGCAAAAGAATAAAAGAATATATACTATGTGTGTATATATATATATATATATATAT
>NC_068988.1:18818704-18829714 GCF_001194135.2 Octopus bimaculoides | reverse complement strand
TATATATATATATATATATATATATTATCAATATGTGTGAAGAGTAGGGATGAGAGCATGGTGTGAACGACTGAGTAGAAAGAAAGAAAAATAATTGTGGAAAAATAGCAAATGAAGAAAAGGTAAAAAAAATTTTTTTAATGCACACACATACACACACAAATAAATATGCACTCGCACAGCCACTAACACCCACGCAAACACACACACATACACAAATACATACACACAACCGAAGCAAATACATAGATAATGAAATGGGGGAAGGGCATAAGCCGCCAGAAAGTATGTCATTTAAATTATTATAAGTTAAACCAGAGTCAGAAATCCCAATAGGATAGGAAAAGCTACACAGCATGGAAGCATGCAAATGATATATTTGGAACTTTCTACTCGTTGACTCTGCTTCAGGAATCGTTAATTTTCTTTTGCCTTTGTTTCTTGTGAAGAATTTGGCGAAAATTACTTCATTTTTCGAATGTTTTTCCGTTTTTCAAAGTAGGGCACTAGTGAAACGTGTTGGAGTTATAGAATGCCAACGGCTAAAGTAAGCTGCAGAGGCAGCAGTAGTCGCAGTAATAGTGGTGGTAGTGGTGGTGATGTTGGCACAAGAACTGGCTGTTGTATTTCTTACAGAGTGTTCGGATAAGGTGGTAGTGGTTTGGTAATGGTACCAATGATAGTGGTAGTGGTGGTGGTGGTGGTGGTGGTGATTGTCCTTGTGATGGAGGAGATGGAAGAGGAGGATAAAGAGGAAGATGAAGAGCTGTGGATGATGCTGATTGTGATGGGAAAGTTAGTGGAGACAGTAGTGGTGATTGCGTTGACGATGGCGATGGTGGTGGTGGTGGTGGTGATGGTGGTGGTGGTGGTGGTGGTGGTGGTGGTGGTGGTGATACTGGTGGCCATTGTGTTGGAAGGAGGAAGTGGCAGTGGTGATGTGAAGGCAGTGGAGATGATGGGGATGGCGGCGGTGGTGATGGTGGTGGTATTGAAATCGTAGCTTGGCATCATTGGTTGTGGTGGTAGTAATGATTCTGGTGGTGGTGGCAACGGCCATGGTGGAGGTAGCATTCGTAATGATAGTGAAGGAAAGATGTTTGGTTGTATGCGTTGCCGTGGTTTCGGCGTGAATGTGACTATATATATAATGTGTACTATATATATATTTATATATATATATATGTATGTATGTATACATTTATATACATGTATATATTCGCACACACACACATACATACGCGCATGCGTAAATACATACATACATACATACATACATATATGAGGTGGCGCCGCTGCCGGTGATTGTGTTGATTAGGCTGCTAGTAGTCTATCTCTATAGGAATGGCAACCGTCTTGAATTAAATACGATCCAGAGAGGAAATGAAAGAAAAAGGAAGTGTTTATTGATGGGTATGGAGTGGAAAGATGATGTGAAAAAACTATCTGAAGGAAAGAAAGTTTTAAAATAGGAAAGAAAAGACTTGAAAAAACATTTTTTTTTCGTCACAGATTAGGAACTGAAGTATGGTTACTAGAAATAGATTCTTAGTAATTCTGAAAAATAAATGTTTCTACTGCCACACAGTTGAAAGCTAAGTTCTGGCTGGCATTCATCATTAACTTGGTAGTGTTAGGGAGAATCTTTCTTTT
Source organism: Octopus bimaculoides (assembly GCF_001194135.2). Lineage (NCBI taxonomy): Eukaryota > Metazoa > Mollusca > Cephalopoda > Octopoda > Octopodidae > Octopus > Octopus bimaculoides. The sequence goes on along the minus strand of NC_068988.1, from coordinate 18,828,061 downwards.
CTCTCGCCAATTACCGCAGTCTTTCACAGCATCGCTAAAATTGTGTTTCCACCATGATGACGATGTAATATTATCCTACTATCACCAGCACCAACACTACCATCACCGCTACCAACACCGCTGCCGCTACGACTACCATCGCTGATACAAATTGTTCTATTACCTTCGCCACCATGCGTGCTATGTAGTTTTTCGCGTTGGTCAGTAACCAAACGGAAGTAACAATACCATTGGTCTTTGCACGCTTTCTTCGATTCCAGCCCTCACCGCCTATACTACCCACTCCATATCCTGCTAATTAATATTCTGTATTCTTAAACTCCAAAAGACTCGTAATGCTGCTATTACATCCAATAAGACAACTTTAGAAATACTAGTAATAATAATCATGGATCTATTTCAAAACGCGGGCACCAGTTTTCATTTATGTTTTATGTAGTGTTTTTGGTACCGAAAGACTTTCAAACTTCGTATACCTATCTATTTTGTGTTATAGAACAGAAAAAAATTCTTGTATTCGAATTTATTTCATGTAAAAAATTGTCTTATTTCGATAATTTCAACTAATCACTGACGTCTGTTCAGTTGAAAACAGTTAGCGCTGTAACGGTGTGTATCGTATTAATCCCCTAACCCTAACCCTAACCCTAAAACTAACCCTAACTCTAGAATCCCAACTCTAAAATTGTTACACACATAGATACGCACAGCGTAATTTATTATATAAACAATATATGCGTATAAATTACGATTAAACCGGATGAAATATGTCACAGGGAATAACATTTTTATGACCGCCCAGCAGTAACTCTATTCAGCTGAATAGACGTCAGTGATTGGTTGAAATTACAGAAATACGACAACTTTAACATGGAATAACTTGCGATGTCCGTTTGTTTGTTAAGAAGACTAAGAGTAAAAGATGTTTTATATGACACATTCTACCAGTGTCCCAAGTTTCAAAGTGTTTCGTTAAGAAAATACTGGTGCCCCCGTTTTGAAATAGATCAATAATCATAATTTGTTATATATTTGCCATCAAAAATTGGGCACAAATCATAACACGTAGCGCTCTCCTCAGCTTTCTTTCTAGGCTCTTTCGCTGTTTCGACACCTTTGACAGCGTTGCTATTTTAGTGGTATCAACATCTGACGGATAGGCTTTATGAGAACTGGTACAACTGAAATCTGACACATAAATATGTTGTTAATATAAGTAAAATATTACTTTTACAAAAAAAAGTCAATACATTTGTTAATAGTAGTGCAATCATTGATTGAAAATTAATATTGTACCTTTTAAAATAGAATGTATCTTGTTTTACAATATTCACGTTCATTTATCTTTGTTTCGTTCGTAAGTTTTCCTTTAGAGTGTTACTATCATTTCTTGCCGCTTTTTATTTATACAATCTGAGAATTAAGAAAAGCATATTATGTCTAAAAGCAAACCGCCTGAACTTGGAATGGACAAACTTCCAAATTCACCATAAAAGTTTCTGCATCAGAAAAAAGGTTATTCCATGCAGCTATATGTGGTCAAATATAGCATTTTGGGATTTAAAAGTATGTCTGGAGATATTAAGAAATGTAATGATCCTTTCTACAATAGAAACAGAGCACAAATTTTGCGGGAGAAGAGTTTAGTCGTTTACATCGACCCCAGTGATAAACTGGCAATTATTTCATTGATCCCGAAAGAATGAAAGACAAGGTCGACCTCGTCGTGATTTGAACTCGGAATGTAAAAACGAACGAAAAACCGCCAAGCATTGTCTGCGTCCGCCTATTCACCGCCTTAATAATAATAATAATAATAATAATAATAATAATAATAATAATAATAATAATAATAATAATAATAATAATAATTCTAACTTAGATACAAAACCTGCAATTTTGAGGGGTTGGTGTACGAACCCACTCCCACTCACCAGTCCTTGACTACTAGTTTATTTTTACAACTCTGAAAAGATAAAAAGTCAAGTTGATAGCGGTGAGATTTGAACTCACATCCTTAAAAGCCAGGACAAATGCTGCAAGGAATTTGCTATGTTTATCGATTCTGGCAATCCACAGCCTGATTCTATGATGCTTCTCAGTTTCATCATACAGTTTAACATATTCCCAAAGTTACTTCTGCTCTAACTTTGGCGTTTGGATTACAAAATGAATATTCTTCGACATATAACAAATGTTAAGAAACACTAATGTCATAAGATATGAATTTTCTGTGCGTGTGTGTGTGTGTGTGTGTGTGTGTGTGTGTGTGTGTGTGTGTGTTAGCTAAAGGTGAGAGAATGTGTGTCCGTGCATCAGGATATTTATTAAGCATTAAGTTGAGTAGATAAATAAATTTAGACACAGCGATAAGGTAAGATTTGGTGTGGTATTGAGAACGTCTCGAATCTGTAGCAAACTTCAGTTAATGAAAATAAGATTTTAAAACTCTTAGAAGAGTAGATGAAGAAAATACTTTGGTTTCAAATGAAAGGTGTTCAGTCTCTAACTGGCATCCTTATCTTTGCTTTTCTATGCTTCCGCATGTTTTTATATAAATATATGTAATGTGAGTACGATATGTATGCAGATGTATGTGTGTCAGTGTGTGTGTGTGTGTGTGTGTGTGATTGTGTTCAGAAAGAGATACAGACAGGGACGAAATTAAGCACAAACGATAAGAACACGTAAGACGAAACGAAAAGAGATTCTTTCCTCAGGTGTCTCTCTCTAAAAACATTTCGCAGTTTCGACACCTTATACACACCCACCACTCAACTGACGTCAAGAAAATAGGGGATGAGTTGTTAAGAATTTGATACAACAATTAGAGGTAAAATACAAGAAGATGCTTTTGAAGTCTTAGTGACTGGGATACAGAAAATATGGACGCGATACAATAAATAGTTCATTCTTAAGGTAGAAAATAGAAAACCACTAATATTTTTCAATAAAAGAAAAACAAAACAAAAAAAAAACACAATATAAATGTTTTCCTATGCAGTGATAATCAGCATTGCACCAACCGCCAAACTGATTTTTCGTTTCAAGTTATTGTTGTTTGCTGTTGTTGTTGATGATGGTGATGATGATGATAACGATGATGATGATGACGACGACGACGACGGCGACGACGATGATGATGGTAGCGGTGAGTCCCGACAAAGTTATTTTGGTCACACGTCTTTCAGACATTTTAAGACAGTAGGGGGATGGTCTCAGAGCGATTTGATTGGCATTTCTTACTAGACAAGCTGCCGTGTGGAGTCTTCCTAGCTGGTTCGGTTAAATCAATAACGAGAAGAGTGAAGTGTCTTTATTCTTAGACACAAACTATACAGAGGAATTCAGGTAATATAAACTTACTGACCACTAACCGAGCGACCAACATTATTTCCACTGTCTCCACTATTTCCTTTCTTATACTGGATGTCATAGAAGTCAAAATAACGTTTAATTTATTATTCAAACGTGGTTTTATCTCGTGTAATTGAGTAATTTTCATGGTGATCTTTAGAAAGAAGTTTAATCTCAATTATCAAATGTGACATACGTCTGCTTCAGAATTAGAATGAACGACTTTCCTTTTCTTTCAGAAACAGTATCGATGAGGTATGGGGTGAGCGTGGGGGGTGTTTGGTCGATGGCGGAAGGGGGGGGGGTCCAAAAATTGTTCAACATGAAATCAGCTGGAACTTAATTATTTTACAAAAACCTCTCGAAATCTTATTGATTTACTCTTTTTCCATTGAAGACATTCATTGCATGAATCAATCGAAGGCAGATATCATGATTACCTCAAAGTAACGAAGAAATTCAAACATAGAACTGTAATTAGTCTTGCAGGAAAGAGAGAGAGAGAGAGAGAGGTAGGGGAGAGAGGGAGGGAGATGGCAAGAGAAAGAGAGAGAGGGGGAAGGAAAGAGAATTTGGGGAGCGAGTGAGTGATCGAGCTCATGGCTGTTCGTAATTGGCTTCTGCTGTGAAACCAATGAAAATATTCATTATGAATTAAAGAGAATTTAGCCATGACATACCTTTGAAGAACGTTTAGAATATTTTAATCGAAGATATTATGTTTATAGAGATTTTAGCAGCTAAATTTTTGAGAGTAATTAAATATGAATTTTCTGTATAATTATACGTAACTAGTTTAGTTGACAGTTCTGGGAGCATCACACGATTAAAGAACATTCCTATATACGGCAGGATGTGCAACATGCATAACAAAATGTTCTGGACCGCCATCCTCACCACCACCACTACCATCGCCACCACCATCAGCGTCATCAACAACACGAGCAACAACATATTATCGTCGTTTTCATCATCAATAACATTGTGATTATCATGTGCTTATGCCGGGTTTGAAATTTTCAGTAGTTGCTAACTTGACACTTATTTCCGCTAACTTCTTTTCATCTATGAAGTGCAAAGCCGCTGTTGTTGAATAGCCTGTGAGTCATAGCTGATTGTATTAAAACGTGATTATCGAATATCTATCTATCTATCTATCTATCTATTCTATTCTATTCTATTCTATTCTATTCTATTCTATTCTATTCTATTCTATCTAATCTATCTATCTGTCTATCTATAGACGCAGGTGTAGCTCTGTGGTAAGAAGTTTGCTCCCAACCACATGGTTCCGACTTCGGTCCCACTGCGTGGCACCTTGGGCAAGTGCTTCCTACTATAGCCTCGGGCTGACCAATATGCTGTGAGTGGATTTGAAAAATGGAAACTGGAAGAAGCCTGTCGTATGTGTGTGAGTGTGTGTGCGTATGTGAGTGTGTGTATGTGTGTATGTGTGTGTGTGTGTGTGTTGTGTTTATTACAAAGATGAAGTTCATTATTAATTGCCTTAAAATGGCGGTATGTACTGAGATGTCAGTCTTCTGTTATAATTCCATTCGCATCTAGAATAGCTTAAAGGTAACATTAGGTTCACTCCAGTATTCAACTGATGCTTTATTTTATCGATCCCAGAAGGCTAAAAGACAAAATTAACCAGGCTGAGACTTGAATTCAGAATATACAAAAGAAGGTAACTAAATTCCGTAAGACATTTTTTGTCTGATACAACGATTCTGTCAAACCAGAATGAAATAATTAATTAAAAATATATTCAGTTTAGCTTCAGTACACTGATTGAAACTAGTAAATATAAGTCAATGAATGCTACATTGCAATCGTCTCCTTAAAAAAAAAAAAAGGCAACGAAAAAAATACAATTTATTGTGAGTAGGAAATCAATTTTGCGTGTATGAGTTATCGTTTTTGCATGGCAAGACATCTAATGTAATCTCCCAATGACATTTATTTCATTGTTTTATTTAGTTTGAGCAATTATTCATTCCTATTCTTTCCATTCTCTTATATTTACATTCAATACTATATTCTCCCTTGATCCATTATGTTTTATTCAGTTTTGTTCGAATGTATTCTTGTCTATTCTCCATTTTGTTCTGTTCTATTCTTCCACGATCTTTTTCCTTAATCGTTTCTATTTTATTCTCATTCATTCTAAACTATTCGATTCTAATCTATTCCGTTTTATTACATTTATTTTTCGTTATTTATTTTATATTCTTCTCTACTTATTCTGTTATGTTATCCTGTATTCTATTCCACTTATTCTGCTCTGTTATGTCTTTCTACTTCATTTCATCCTAATATATTTCTATTCCATTTCATCCTATTCTATTCTGGTTTACTTTATTATATAATATTTACTTATTCCGCATTGTCCAATCTCATATCATTTATAATTATTTCTGTTATATTCTATAGATTATTCTAAGCCAGAGATCCAAATTCACATTTAACTTAAACACCAAATGATTGATGTCTCTATTCTATTCTATTCTATTCTATTCTATTCTATTATATTCTATTCTATTCTGTTCTGTTCTGTTCTATTCCAATCTTCTTTCGTATTCTTCCACATTTCTAGTCAATTAAATCCATTTCATGGATACGAAAAATTGAAACAACATTTATTGAAGTAAAACGTTCGATAAAGAAGAGGTAGAGAAAAGAGCAATAACAGGGGAAGTCGATGAGGATGGATAAGATGGGAAACAACGGAAAAGAAAAGTGAAAGGAAGGAAGGAAGGAAGGAAGAATGAGAACAGAAAGAGAAATCGGGGGATTTTTGAAAGTAAAATTAAAATATATCAATTTGCTTAAAATGGCCGATTGTCAAATACGCACATGCGTACACGATCACAAACTTTCATATGTATGAAAGGGTGCTGAAAAGTTCCTGGCGATAGGCCTGGTGAGAAGCCGGACCTTCCGAGTTTTTTTTACAGGGCTTTAGAAAAATTGGGGGATCGCTGCAATAGGTGTGTGAATCTGAGAAGGGAAAATGTTGAATAAAATTATAATTAACTGATCCTCCGATATTTTCTTTTATCCAAAGCCAAGAACTTTTCAGGATCCACTCGTATATGCTCCAGCATGGCCGCAGTCCAATGACTAAAACAAGTAAATGAGATATATGTATACTTACATATCCAGAGATAGATAGATAGATAGATAGATAGATAGATAGATAGATAGATAGAATGACGGACGGACGGACGGACAGACAGACAGACAGACAGACAGACAGACAGACAGACAGAGGGGAGAGAGAGAGAGAGTGACAGGCATGCAGAAAGACGGAGAATTAGACGGGCAGGCAAACCTACGTAGAGGTAGAGAGATATACGTGGGCAGAAAACAAGCAGACGTACTAATATGAGGACTCACTGACAAGCAGACAGACGGTCAGACATGATGACAATCAAAGCAACAGCATAATTTCATTACTGTCACATAAGAAGGCGGCTGGTGTTGTTTTACTATAAAACTACACTAATCATTGTGACATTAACAATGGTGATGAGGACTGCCAATGGGGTGGCGGAGACATCAACAAGAACAGTAGTAGTAGTAGTAGTAGTAGTAGTAGTAGTAGTAGTAGTAGTAGTAGTAGTAGTGGCAGCAGCACCAGCAGCAAGTAGCGCAGTAAATCTGGTGGTGGTAGTGGTGGAGGTGGTGGTAGTATTGGTGGTGGTGGTGGTGGCGTATCAGGACACAATTACCCCCTAGGACAATTACCTCCCATAGGACAACTCCCCCCCGACGACAATTACCCCCCCCCCTTGATTAATTACCCCATCTCTAATATATTACAAAGTTTTTATCCTCAATGATAATTGTCCTTAAGGGATTATTGTCCATGGGGGGTAAATATCCTAGACACTGTGTTGATGGGGGGTTGCGTTAATTGCTGTATATGTTGTGATTGTTTAACTCTTGAATGAATAGATCTGTCGATGATCTGAGGGTCTCCAACTGTGACCATCTTGTCTTCTTTTTTGTATGAGATACAGACTCCTTAATGCACGTCAATTCTACCTCTAATTCGATGCTGGGTACTTTGGACACAAAAATATATATTTAAATTCAAATTTAGAGCTTGTCATTCAAATTTCTCTGCGATATATTTAACACACCTCTGTAAATTTGAACTACCGATATCAATACAGCGACTGCGCAGCCGGACACCTGCGTTGTCGTGCACCTCATCGCAGCAGTGCATTCGTGCAGCTATGCGTCTGCGCAGCTGTGCATTTGTGCAGATGTCCATTTGCGCAGCTTCGAAGGAGTGTTCATCCGCTTTCTTTCATGCAGATATTATAAAGTTAAATCAAAAAGATAACTGTCTCATATAAGGAAAGAATAAACTAGATAATCTGGTCCCACATACACCTAAAAAGAGACTGAATGGCCACAGCTGGAACGCTTTTAATCATAAATCGACTCATTGAGGGATGACCTTGGGCTAAACGAAACAAAGACATGACCAATGACCACGCTACATAGTTACTTGATTTCAGTGGTGGCTCGTTGATAAAATTAGTTGGAGTGCTGCTCCAGAAAATTTTTAACCGTTGTTTTAATATACTTTTCTACTCTAGGCACAAGGCCCGAAATTTGGGTGTGGTGGTGGGGGGGGGGAGCAGTCGATTAGATAGATGCCAGTACGCAACTGATACTTAATTTATCGACTCCGAAAGGATGAAAGGCAAAGTTGACCTCGGCGGAATTTGAGCTCAGAACGTAAAGACAGAGGAAATACTGCTAAGTATTTCGCCCATCATGCTAACGTTTCTGCCAGCTCGCCGTCTTACCGTTTTTTTAAATATTGTGTAGAAAGAAACAAACATATAAAAAGAATATTTAGACATAGACTTGATCGGTTCGCGTTTTAGCCACTGCCGGGTAGTGTGTTCAATTTGTTCACTGAACACCGCCACGAATTTCTCCTTGTTTTCAAAATAACACCCCTCAATCACCAAATAAGGGGGCGGAAATCTGCCCTACTTTTCAAATTCTGGCAGCAACATTGAAGCTGTAAGCAGGATAATAATCTAATTCTACATTTTATCTCATTCAAGAATATAAACACGTTTTTAAGCACAACACACGTGGAGTCAAAAAAGAAATACTACATTTCATCGGCACTGCGTGAACGACAGTGCTATCTCTCCCTAGCGTGAAGCTTCCTGTCTCGGACATGTGAGCATGCGCACAACAACCAAACACCGCGTCGCTGGACTTCTATACAAGGATGTTTGCAATGTTTTTTTTTGGTTTTTTTTTCTTAAACTGGTGGATGGTTACTGACATTAAGCTTAAGGATTATATAATGTACAAGTATGGAAAAGAATTAAAGAAAAAAAGGACTCCTTATATTGAATGTTATCGATGATATCGAGTGGAAATAGGGGATGCTGCTGATGCGCAGTGTCTATAAACGAGCCGCCACTGCTTGATTTATTAGAATTCGCGGCTAAATCTAAACTTAAATACTCATCTAGGAGTGAAAACATATTTAAGATAATGCAGTTCTACCAACCCATAAAAGGATAGCTGGTCATGAGTGGAGTGCCTTTGATCGGGATAAACAACATCAACAACAACAGCAGCAGTTAATCAATTAAATCACTTTTTGCAAATGCCCGACTATTAATCTAACTATAACTACATAGATATCTACCTGTCTATCGACCTGTTTATTTTTGTCTTATTCTTCTGTGCAAAGCGGCGTTCATACATATTACCTGACTGTCTTGTGTGTGTGTGTGTGTGTGTGTGTGAGTGTGTGTGTATACACACACACACACACACACACACACACACACACACATATATATGCGCACGCACACATATTTCTATATATGTAAATGGGCATATTTTGTAATTAGTTATCCGGATTTGTTCGTAAAGGTTGCACATTATGTATGTGTGTGTGCATGTGAGTGTGTAAATAGATGCGTGTGTGTGCATGTATGTATGTAT
>NC_068988.1:18817197-18818065 GCF_001194135.2 Octopus bimaculoides | reverse complement strand
TATATATAAACTGCACGTATGCATTTATCTATGTATATGTATCGAATACACATAAAAAGAACCTCTTGTCTTTAAGTCTTATTTGGAAAGGATGTAAGTCGTACTTTGACCTTAGCGCTTCCGGTAAATCGTAAGACTGGGCTTCGGGTATCAAACGTCTGCCTTATAGAGAGCCACGGGATGATCTTAAGTGGACATCTGGTATTTTACATAGCAAGCTTATTACATCGTCATGCCAACTAGTGATCGTATTATATCGTCACGTATTTTCTTAGCTTTCTTTAACGTTCTGTCAGTCTGTTTCCTGCGACAAAGTAAAATGAAAGATAATGTATAGAACACTAGATCCGCCTGCACTTAGACGCGCACGCACAGACACATACACGCGCGCGCGCACTCACAGTCACACAAAGCGCGCACAGTTCATGAGCATATATATATATAACTTCCTATGTATCAATCTACCTATCTATCAGCGGCTTAGCGGGTCCTATCAAAATGTCCAACCCATGCCAGCATGAAAAAAGAGATATTAAACGACGATGATGATAATGATGATAGTGATATATATATATATATATATATATATAAAGTCTGTCATACCGGCCATGACGAAGGGAAATAGCCCTGAAACTCGAGTCGCCTTTATATATATATATTTATATTTATATATTTATATATTTGATCCTTTATATTGAACACTCAATATTTCATCTACATTCAATACTTTCTTTCATGGTGCCATCCATTTTTATGTTATTTTATTTTATATTGTATATTGTATATCATATTATATATTGTATATTCCATATTCTATACCCCACATTAGTTCTGCAGGAATATAAATAAAACATAAAAAACAGACAGT
>NC_068988.1:18814852-18817063 GCF_001194135.2 Octopus bimaculoides | reverse complement strand
CACACCAACATCGGTTATGAAGCGATGTTGAGGGGACAATGAGACACAAATACATACATATATATATGTTCTTTTATGCTTTTACTTATTTCAGTCATTTGACTGCGGCCATGCTGGACCACGGCCTTTAGTCAAACAAATCGACCCCAGGACTTACTCTTTGTAAGCCTAGTACTTATTTTATCGGTCTCTTTTGTCGAATCGCTAAGTTACGGGGACGTAAACACACCAACATCGGTTATGAAGCGATGTTGAGGGGACAATGAGACACAAATACATACATATACATATCCATACATACACACACACACACACACACACATAAGAGGAGAAATGTGTCTAATATATACGCGCCGAATTCGAGCAACTAAACGAAAAAGGTTCATGAAAAGGTTTAATTACATATCAATTGATTTCAGGATTAAAGGGAAACCACTTTTTTTCCATTATCAGTATAATACAACCCAGTGCACATAAAGACGAACAATTCTACAAACCCCACGAACACAACGGCTTCAGAATTTGCACTTACTCGCTTGCCATGAATAATTAGTTTATATATGTATATATATGCGACGAACTTCTTATAATTTCCGTCTATCAAATCTACTTACAAGGCTCTGGTCGGCCCGAAGCTATAGTAGAAGACACTTGCCCAAGGTGCTACACAGTGGGACTGAACCCAGAACTATGTAGTTGGAAAGCAAACTTCTTACTACACATTTATACCTAATTATATATTGTATTGCATTCTGTTATACACACGCACAAATGCAGACACACGCACACACGTCTGTATTTACATCTGTGAGGTTGATTTTTGGTGGGAAGGAACGGGCGAAACAGACGTTTATTTTGCTTGATTTCTTTTTTGTTTTTTGTTTTTTGTTTTTACTACTTTCTTACTTTGCTTTTTCAATTAGTGAAAGGCGGATGAGCAACATCCTTGATGTTTCTAGATTTAGCCAATCAGAGCTGTTCGTGTGTGATTTGACCTTCTGAAGATCATGTTTACTAGCTGGGTGGGTTGTAAAGGCTTGTATCTTTGATGAAGAATAGTTAAGGGCTGGTGAGTACAGTGTCTATGGTGTCATCGGAGTATGGAGCACAACGTAGGCGACGAAATATAAAGATATTTGTGAGCTGGATGTGCTTGTAACATAACGTAGTACGTAATACAGGAGTTGTAAGATATTCTTTTCTACTCTAGACATGAGGGGCCATGTCTAGAAGGAAACCAGTCGATTAGATAGATGCCAGTACACAACTGGTACTTAATTTATCGACCCCGAAAGGATGAAAGGCAAAGTCGACCTCAGCGGAATTTGAACTCAGAACGTAAAGACAGACGAAATATCACTAAGCATTTCGCCCGGCGTTCTAACGTTTCTGCCAGCTCGCCGCCATAATATTTAAGATGTTAGAACTATTGTATTAGCAATAGAAGACAGAGGTTAATCGCACGTCTATCTTTTTTTCTTAATTCTTGTTTCAGTAATAGTACTGCGGCCATTTTGGAACATTGTCTTGAAGACATTGTCGAAGGAATCAATTCCTGTACTTCTTCTTTTATATCTGGAACCCATTCTATCGGTTTCTTTTGTCGGGCTTCTAAGTTACGGTGACAATGCCCGTTATCAAGAGGTGGTGGTGAGGTGATAGACACAACAATCCCGTTATCTCTTTCTCCTTCTTTCTCTCTGTATAAGTGTGTACATCTACATGCATGTCCGTACATATGTATGTATGTATATATATATATATATATATGTCTTTGCTGTTGTAGCTGTTGCTGCAGATGATGATGATGATGAGTATGATGATAACGACGATAATGATGAAGCTGCTGTTGCTGCTACTGCTGCATTTGTTGCTGCTGTTGTTCTTGTTCTTGATGCTGTTTGTGTTCTTGTTGTTGTTGTTGGGACTATGCTGGCGTAGTCGGCTTTCACTTGTCACTTCAGTACGATGAGGACAGTAAGGATATTCTTTCCTGTAATTAAGAAAAAAATAATCAAAGTTTGCGATAGTAATCGCTTTGTTGTTGTTGCTGTTCTTGTTCTTGATAGTCGAGGCGGTGCTGGTGATAATGTTGCTGCAGGTGCTTTTTAGCTACCATATTATTTTAATAGCAACCAAAGGCATACGTGTGTGTGTATCTATATATATATATATATATATATATATATATATATATATATATATATATAT
>NC_068988.1:18813553-18814524 GCF_001194135.2 Octopus bimaculoides | reverse complement strand
ATATATATATATATATATATATATATATATATATATATATATATATATACTCTTTAATTCTGTCTTGCTTTTATACATTTTTTTTTCATATTTTACTGGTATATATGTTATTACAACTATACAGATTAGTAGACATGGAAAACCGAGTAGAAAATTATGTATAGCTGAAAATAATGCAGATATATTCTCTTGTTTCCATAATGAATACCAATTAGTACTACCCAAAAATAATAATTTGGACTATGACATTGATAGCACTGTCGTCGCCAACATCATCTCCATCACCACCACCACCACCACCATCATCATCATCATCATCACGATCACCATTATCAGTAGTAGCAGCAACAACATTATCACCATCATCGTTATGAACCACAAGTACAAAAGCACAGCAGTAGAAGCAAACATAGCTCTTTGGTTAAGAAAGAAAGAAAGAAAGAAAATCACTAAGAACAAGAACAGCTACGAAAAATCTCTCTAGATTAGCAACAAGACATTCTTTGTATATAAAGTTGTTTACATAAAAATATCTTTCTAAATATAAAGGATTCTTAGTTTGAAAAAGTTTCCTTCCATGCATGAAAAAACTATTTTAACTAGTACAGTTTTGCCTACATTCTGATATCTATTAGTGGAGGCGCAATGGCCCAGTGGTAAGGGCAGCGGACTCGCGGTCATAGGATCACGGTTTCGATTCCCAAACCGGGCGTTGTGAGTGTTTATTGAGCGAAAACACCTAAAGCTCCACGAGGCTCCGGCAGTGGATGGCGGCGAACCCTGCTGTACTCTTTAACCACAACTTTCTCTCACTCTTACTTCCTGTTTCTGTTGTGCCTGTAATTCAAAGGGCCAACCTTGTCACACTATGTCATGCTGAATATCCCCGAGAACTACGTTAAGGGTACACGTGTCTGTGGAGTGCTCAGCCACTTGCACGTTAATTTCACAAGCAGGCTGTTCCGTTGATC
>NC_068988.1:18812182-18813543 GCF_001194135.2 Octopus bimaculoides | reverse complement strand
GGTTTCGATTCCCAAACCGGGCGTTGTGAGTGTTTATTGAGCGAAAACACCTAAAGCTCCACGAGGCTCCGGCAGTGGATGGCGGCGAACCCTGCTGTACTCTTTAACCACAACTTTCTCTCACTCTTACTTCCTGTTTCTGTTGTGCCTGTAATTCAAAGGGCCAACCTTGTCACACTATGTCATGCTGAATATCCCCGAGAACTACGTTAAGGGTACACGTGTCTGTGGAGTGCTCAGCCACTTGCACGTTAATTTCACAAGCAGGCTGTTCCGTTGATCGAATCAACTGGAACCCTCGACGTCGTAAGTGACGGAGTGCCAACAACAACAACGATATCTATTAACTTACAGTTAGTTACTCAGCCCCGCCATCTAAGTTGGTGATTATTGACAACGAGTAACACCTACTCCGTTTTAAATAACTTTATGCTTTCCTTGTGCTGGCTGTAGGCACCTACGAAAGATACAACGCGACAGAGACCGCCCACGGTTCTTATGTTACAAACTAAATTAAATTTTTACATAAAAATTTCATGTTGATTTCTATTCCAAATAACAGCTTAACAATGACGAATGCATATTGGTAAACTTTTCATTATTTTTAAAATAAACCCGCCTGAGACCGCCGATGGTTCTGAAATTCAAATCGTTTTAAAATGTTCCAAATGAAAACCTTCCATAAAAATTTCATTGTGATTTATATTTCAAACATGAGCTTAACAATAGCGAAGTTATTTTACCAAATTCCCCATTATTTCCTAAATTAATTGAAACAAATATAGTGTGTTCCAACAGAAATATGGTAACGAAACATGCTGTCTCATATTTTTGTGATTCCGGTTTTTGCTTCAGACACTAAACTGAGTTCCTTAGTATCAAGTTCTTTGATACTAAATATTCTGTAATAGTTCACTGTGTAGTATCTTTGAATAATCTTTCCTACAATAACCACATGGCCTGAAATTTATGGGGCCAGGGTCTAGTGGATTATATCGTCCCCAGTGCATAACTGGTACTTATTCTATCGAGCCCGAAAGGATGAAAACCAAAGTCAAAGTTGGTAGAATTTGAACTCAGATTGTAAAGACGGACGAAATGCCGTTAAGCATTTAACCTGCGTTCTAACGATTCTCCCAGTTCGCCGCTTTGTAATTCTTAAATATTGATTTCAAAATTTGGTACAAGGCCAGCAATTTTAGGGGGCAGGGGTTAAATCGATTATATCACCTCCAGTACTCAGCTGGTACTTATTTTATCGACCCCGAAATTAAGTTTTAACGTTTTTTTTTTTTTTTTAAAATGTGTGTATATATAATTTTATAATATATTTTAATGAGGTTTTTTTAACATATTTTTAT
>NC_068988.1:18810875-18811632 GCF_001194135.2 Octopus bimaculoides | reverse complement strand
ATATATATATATATAATCATGTACGTGTATAAATATGCACAAACACACACAAATATGGGTAGGTATATGTAGATAGGTAGGCATATGTAGGTAAGTATCTATATATGTATGTAGGTGTGTTACGTGTGTCTGTGTGTATGTACGTATGGATGGACGTATGCATCATCTTGTAATATTACATGTGAATTCATTCACACAGTAACTGACACGTCGATTAGCACTCTTTTAATGCGATTGGTTAAACAACATCATGGGCAGACTTAATTAAATATATTACTAGCAATAAAACAATTATATAACTCGCCGTTTCGTTTAAAATACTACATCCATACACGACTGGTTTCCGTTTAGTTTTGAGGCTTTTTTCTTCTTTTTGGGGACTGAGTCATCCTCCTAACGAGTTCAGTAATTTGGACCCGGCCAAGTAGCAGCTGTGGTATTCTGCGAATTATAAAACGCTCCGATTATAGTCTCACCTCAGTTTGACTCACCAGCTGAGATACTTAGCTAGTTATAAAATTTAATTGAATACAAATGGTGAAACTTTATAATTAACACAAAAAAAAAAAATGTGGTTCCACTTTGAATATAATTGTATTACAGAGTTGTCTGTCTGCTGGAGAATTTATAAGCATGTTTTTGAATGTGTGTGCGTGTGTGTGTGTGTGTATTTCTTTGTACTTGGGTACACATGCGTGGTTAGAGTGTATATATACATACATACATATATATATATATATATATATATATATATATA
>NC_068988.1:18804125-18807305 GCF_001194135.2 Octopus bimaculoides | reverse complement strand
GTGAGCAACGAGAGGAAAAGAGAAAGAGAGGAAGTACGAGGGGGGAAAAAGAGATACGTAGTTGTAACAGAGGAAGAACGAGAGGGGGAAAATGATAGAGGAAGAGAAAGAGAAAGAGATAGAGTAGCGTCGGAAAATATGAAGTTACGAAAACTACTTACAAATTGGAGACGCTGCGTTCAGTCATGTAAAAACAAATAGTAAATGAGTATATGCATATATACGTACAGGTATGTGCATACCGACATCCACCTGTATGTATAGGTGCATATCTGGGTACAGGACATTGCAAACAAAACGTAGACGATAATATGATGAAGCAAATACAAAGAAAATGCAAACAAACAAATGAACAAATAAAGAAAACAAGAGCACTCAGAGAGCGCAAACCTCCGCCAAGGCAACACTAATGTCCTCTCAACGATTTGCCAGGGAAGAGTTTTAAAATGAGAATATCTGAAATAGACTCGACCGCTCTAACAAACGAAAGTACTAAAAAGGAACCCGAACGCTCTCAAAAATTAAGTTTAGGAAAAAAAAAAACGGGAAAATAATCCAGAATCCCTGTCCGGTACCGGATCGATCCCAAAATCTAATCAGTTCGTACCAGTCACGAGGCCAAACATCCCTGAAAGTTTTATCATAATCCATCCAGCGTTTCTTGAGATATTTTGTCCGCGAACAAGCAAACATACAAACAAACACGACTGAAAACGATACCTCCGCTTTCGCGGAGGTAATAAGAGAAAATAATGTGAAGGAGTTTAATAGAAGAGTTTTAGAATCTGAAACAAGAAGGAATTTAATTAGGAATGTGATTTCAAGAGAGAAACGAATTCAACAAAGATTTAGATGAAACAATAGACAATAAAACAGCTGCCACCGCTCTCTAATAGGTGCGTTTGTGTTGTTATATGTGTTGTATGTGCGGCGAATTAATGAATCGTCTAAGTGGTTTTACTTTCTGTTTTTCTCCCCCAACTTTGTACCAAAGCTTAAGACCTTTCTAATGGATCAGATGTTTGGCGTTGTGCGTGCTTCGATGTAATGTGTGTTTTTTTGTGGTGGTGGTGGTGGGGGGGTTGTGGCTGTTTTTATTTGTTAATTTGTTACAAGTCTTATATAAGTAGGTATATGTCGATGTGGCTGTATACGTATGTGAGTGCATGCGTGTGAATGTGTGTGTGTATGTATTTATGTATGTATGCATGTATGTATGTATGTATGTATGTATGCATGTATGTATGTTTGTATGTATGTTTGTATGTATGTATGAGGTTGAACGAAGAAAAAGCAGACGAATGCAACAGTCAATCCGTGAAAGAAGGAAAGAAAGGGCATGTCGAGAGAGAGAGAGAGAGAGAGAGAGAGAGAGAGAGACAGAGAGAGAGAGAGACAGAGAGAGAGAGAGAGACAGAGAGAGAGAGAGAGAGAGAGAGAAAGAGAGACAGACAGACAGACAGACAGACAGACAGACAGACAGACAGAGATACGGACAAATTGACAGACAGATAAAGGCTTACATACATACATACATACATACATACATACATACATACAGATAAATAGACAGATAGGCAGACTGAATGCGTATCTTTAACCGACACAGAAACAACTAATTTTCTGATTGATACGATGATAGAAATATCAATCAGTATGGATGGCTTAAACGGCAGAATTTTCTGGCTGGTTTCTGTTTCAAGTCCATTCGATTTCGCTGAACTTTAGGAATTTCTAAGGCCACATTATCGATGCAAAATATTGGGAAAAGAAATAGATTTAGGTCGCATGGATATCTTTTCGTTTTTAGCGATTTCTTGTGTGGTCAGTCATTCTTACATTTTTTTAATGTTTCTATATCAACAATGATAAAGGTTAAAAACAGAATAATTTCCATCTTGTTCAATATTCCTTAACAACTTTGTTCATAAATTCTTCAATAACAAACGACTGTGTTTTGGGATTGATCTGGTTTGACGTCGCATTTTGTGAATTCTAGGCAGTTTCACTAAGTTTAACTCTTAAAGCATCTAATGGCACACACACACGCACACACACATATGCAACATACACGCGTATATATGCTAGTATATTTATATATAAATAAATATATATGCATATTCTTATATATAAGTATTTTATATGTATGTATGTATGTATGTATGTATGTATGTATGTATATATATATATATATATATATATATATATATATATATATATATATAAAACAAAACAGAAAGTTAGAAGATTTATCGGTATAATTTATTCACCATTACACATGTTTCATTTGCTAACAGGAATTACGGTATTGTAATGTTAGATAGACATTTAAAGAATTTTCTACTACGTATTTTTTAGAGAAGTTTAATAATGTTTTGTCTGAAGATTTTATGTGCATGTTGTGTGTGTGCATGTGTGTGTGTGTGCATATACATGTGTGTATGTATATATACATCCTGTTTTACAAGTGTGTATACGAGCTGATATGGATATGCGTTGGAAAGGAGAGGAAGGAGAAACTAGTAATGAATTTACCAACGTGAGGACGATATATAGAGAGAATAATATATAGAAATAAAGAAACATGTTGAAAGAGATTAAGTCAGAGAACACGAGTGAGTGAGTGAGAGAATGAGAGAGAGAAAGAGAGAGATGAAGGAAGGGAAGAGAACCAGAAGGCGATAGAATGATCTCCAGTATATATATATATATTTTTTTTTGTATGAAAATAGTGATAGACAAATATGTTATTCAATTCTCGGTATATTGTATATGTGTGTGTACTATTACATTCTTAGTGATCTCAAGCAGATGGCTATGTCCGATTAAAAGGTTCAGAAAATTCGTAAGAGGTTATCAAAACAATACATATTTTGGGTGAATGTTTTTGTTATTTATATATTTATTTGAAGTTTTTTTTTTTTTTTTTCTATTTATATTTATGTACGTATTTCCATTTCTGATTTCCACCCATGGTACAGGAATGTAAAGAGTTGCCTTTTCTTGCTTCTGTGATTTGCTTATGGAGGTTATAAGAGGCATAGTGACAAATGAATAGCTGCAAAATGTTTGTGCGTGTATATATATATGTATGTATGTATGTATGTATGTATCTGTGTATGTTGTATAGAGTTTGAAGGATAACATCTACATATGTATGATATATATATATATATATAA
>NC_068988.1:18801217-18804029 GCF_001194135.2 Octopus bimaculoides | reverse complement strand
AGAGAGAGAGAGAGAGAGAGAGAGAGAGAGAGAGAGAGAGAGAATTCTATCGTTTGCTCTTAGAGTTTGTTCAAAGCAATTGGGTATAACCAGATTTCTAGCCTGAATGAAGTAGATAGTAAAAGCTACAGAAGCTATTGTATGAGAGCATGTAGATGTAAGAGAGGAGAATTAGAGGAGGAAGGGCAGGATTAAAGAAATTGTTTTCTGTTGTTTTTGTTTTTTTGTTTTTTTGTTAGTTTAGACCGGAATGGAATCCAATTTCCTGTAGCTTGTTGGTTGTTTTTATAAATGTGTGACCAGTGATAGAAGATACGTTACATAGTAACGGACTGTGGTATTGTCGTTTAGCCCAAGCCTGCTCTGATTAAGCGGGCCTATGATCAAGGGCATTCCAACCATGACCATCTCATCTCTTATTTAATCACAGTGTATCCAGGACTATATTATCTAATATGAGATTTTTATCGCAAGGTTGTTTAGTTTACTTCTCACATGGAGTGGAGAGTTTAATGCTTCGGGACTTTGCTCTGAGTTTGACAGAAAACACAAAAGTGAGAGTGAAGGGGTGGGAGGGTTATCACTTCCACAAGTGAGTGCAGGTGTATAAAAGTATAAAGGGTCTGTAGTCACTTGTGGGTAATATATAAAATGATAAAGGAGTTAGATAGGCCGTGAGAGGTGAGAATACCGAATTACTTTGAATTCTGTATGATCTAATAAAAAAAAATTATAATAAGTTAAGGCAACACCTGGACGTTACTGTTTCGAGTCCTTGAAATCATAGGGCCGGTTGCTGGATTCTATGGTATATAAGTGACCGAGAACCCAACTTTATACTCTCGACGGAAAAACCAGTCCGTCGCAGGGTTACCCATTACATTTGAATGGACATAGAAATTTGAAAAAGAAGCGTTTTCCTCGAAAACAGAACTTCCGCCCGCTCCGGAAATTGAAACCACGATGTTGCGACCAAGTGCAACGTCTTAACCACTAAGTCAGACATTTTTTTTTTTTTTTGTGACAGAAGGCTATGATTTGAAGGATATTTGTTGTAGCTGTTGTTTTTCCAACAGGCCATACCAACATAGCGATACTGCTTCATTGCATCGAAATAGACTGTGAGTTCTTTGTAGAGGAATGTCATAGATATGTAGTAAAATAAATATAAATATTCTGAAGAATGAGTATGTGGGTATTATATTTGAGTACTCCACGTTATAAAGTCATGAATAGGAGTTTTGTTAGAAAATGAGGTTACTATAAGATAAACTTCTTAGAATTAAACCAAAATGGTGGGTGGTGAGGAGAGACTTAGAGAGAATAATACAAAGCAGTGTATGAACAGAAGGGAAGTGGATATAGTTTAGGGGTAGGTAAGTTTGTGAAGAAGGAAGTTAGCCTAAAGATGATGGTTTCTAGTTAAGTTGGTGACACGGATATAGGATAAAGTTTGTGGTTAGCGGATGAGAGTAGGTTAGAGAGAGGGGGTGAGGTAGTGAGTGATGATGAGAGTTGGTTAGAGAGAGAGAATGAGAGAGTCAGAGAGTGGCGGTGAGAGCTGGTTAGAGAATGAGAGATGCGTTGTGAATTGATTAGGGAGATAGAGATATATAGAGAGAGTATTGACGAGAGTAGACTTAGAGAGTGGAAGTGAGCTTTATGGTGGTGGTAAGAGTAGGATACTGTGTAGGAGAGTTTAAAAAGTGAGATAAATTTCGCGTGTGTGTGTGTGTGTGTCTGTGTGTGTATGTGTGTGTGTGTGTGTGTGTGTGTGTGTGTGTGTGTGTGTGTGTGTGTGTGTGTGTGTGTGTGTGTGTGTGTGTGTGTGTGAGAGAGAGATTTAAGTAATAAGGAAAGATAGAATAAATGAGGAAATCTGAACGTGATAGAGAAGTTTACTAAATGACGGCACCAATTAATGTGTGTTGGTGAGAATTTAATGGCAGGTCAACGTCCGAGAGGCAGGTGAATTAGTTGTTGTATAGTCAAAAAGACCTAAACAGAGAATGTACTAGATTGACGCTCAGTTTAAGAGGTAAAAAAGAGGGTAGGGTGTAATGTATATACATACATATATCCACACGCATATATATATTTATCCTTTTCCACTCTAAGCACAAGGCCTAAAATATAGGGGAGGGGGCTAGTCGATTAAATCGACCCCAGTACGCAACTGGTACTTAATTTATCGACCTCGAAAGGATGAAGGGCAAAGTCGACATCGGCGGAATTTGAACTCAGAACGTATAGACAGACGAAATACCGCTAAGCGTTTCGCCTGGCGCGCTAACGTTTCTGCCAGCTCGCCGCCTTGCTTAGATATGTGTATGACAGGTGAGGGTTACGCAACTTTTCGCTAAACAACCTATTCAATTTTTTTTTTTTTTTTTTTTTTAGTGATCAAACGTGTGTGCTGTACATATTAGCTCACTTACACCATTAAATCGTCTGTGCAGGTGCACAGTGTGACATATGTCAGATGTGGAAGTGATCGCAGAGTGTTTTACTCAAGAGAATTGAAACTACGATCTTGGGGTCGTGAGTGCCACTTACCGACCGCTTGGCCACGCGCCTTCATTTATACACATGAAAATATTTTTGTCAACTACATAGTGGCTGTGAAGTAGCTTGCTTACAAAAACCACATGGTTCCGGGTTCAGTCCCACTGCGTGGCATGTCGGGCAAGTGTTTTCTTCTACTATAGCCTCGGGACGACCAAAGCCTTGTGAGTGGATTTGGTAGACGGAAACTGAAAGAAGCCCGTCGTATATATGTGTATATACATACATACATATATATATATATATA
>NC_068988.1:18794383-18801035 GCF_001194135.2 Octopus bimaculoides | reverse complement strand
TATGTGTGTGTGTGTGTGTGTGTGTGTGTGTGTGCGTGTGTGTGCATGTATGTTTGTGTGTCTGTGTTTGTCCCCCGCTCCCAACATCGCTTGACAACCGATGCTGGTGTGTTTACGACCCCGTAACTTAGCGTTTCGGCAAAAATAGACCGATAAAATAAGTACTAGGCTTATAAAGAATAAGTCCTGGGGTCGATTTGCTCGACTAAAGGCGGTGCTCCAGCATGGCCACAGTCAAATGACTGAAACAAGTAAAAGAATAAATACATGTAAGCGCTCGTGCACGCACACACACATATACACACACACATTGTATATACATACACACGCACACACTATATGTATATATACACTCACTCACTCACGCACGCACGCACAAAGCGAAAAAGACAGAAAGATAGAAATACGGAGTTCGTGTTTGTGTGTGTGTGTGTGTGTGTGTGTGTTATGTATTACGTAGTTGACAAACATATTTTCATAATTAATAATGTGTTCTGATGAAGTTAATTGTTTTGTTCCAGGCTGGTTCTTTCATTTTTCGTCATCATAATGACATGTATTGGTCGTAATGAAAGCTAATTTGCACAAATGAATCTTTGGCACTAAGCAAACCCGCCGTAACACGTTTATCTTTTTCACTATATTACCATTATGTGCAAAAGTTGTACTACATTCTTAAGAAAAAGTATTATTGATTTATTTCTTAGTATTTAATTGTTGTTAACGAGATGTGCACTAAATTTGCTTGTCAAATTATCACATTGCTGCAGTGCATGCAGTCGTTAATCCTGTAATGTTAGTATCGTTAGTAAATTATATTTTCTTATGTTGACTGCAACTGAGTGCAGCAAGACTGTTATGTGGCTATTGTCTGTCTCTAACGGAAGAGAAGAGTAATTAAATACGTACAACTTTAGTCTGTGAAATGCAGATATTTCTAAGTGCAGCAAAACTGCTAGTACCACCATATTCACTACCACCACCACCACCACCACCACCACCACCACCACCATCGTTATCGTCATCATCATCATCAGCATCATCATCATACTCGTCATCACCCTCTTATTTTGTTATTCTCGTTATTATTTTCGGTGCTTTTCATTGTTTTTTTTTTCGTCTTTTTTTTTTACTATTTATATTATTCCATCTCCCATCCGTCATGTTACAGCATCTTTAATCGGGGCTTTTCTATTTTTTCTATTTTCAGTATATTGGTACTCTCGATGTACCCAGACCTAGCAGTCGGGTAGAGATTGTAGCTGCTATGAGAAGGATTCGGGTAAGTAATAATAATAATAATAATAATAATAATAATAATCTTGAAATAGAAATTAGCAAAATGTGGAATCTGAAGACGAAAACAACACCTATTGTCATGGGTGCCCTGGGAATGACAGCGAAACGGGCTGATTACTACCTAGCTCAGATACCAGGAAACTCCAAAATGACTGAAGTTCAACAGATAGTGCTCATGGGAACTGCCCATATCCTACGTAAAATACTGTCTATGTGAGCTCAAATTTTAAAGCAAACACATAATTTTCTTATGGTTTCTTAAACATTCACTTGAACAACACTGTACAAATCCAAATATATGGTACCCTAGGCATAACACCTACATGAACTTCTAACTTGTCTCTTGAGGTCTCTGGGTGAGACTTGGATCCAACTTGTACAAATGCAAAACAAAAGTCAAACATAAAATAATAATAATAATAATAATAATAATGATGATGATGATGAAGGGTTTCAAATTTTGCCAAAAGGGCAGCCATTTTGTGGGGAGGGGATGAGTCGTTTACGCTGACCCCGGTGCGTAACTGCTACTTAATTTATCGAACCCGAAAGGATGAAGGACAAAGCTAACCTCTGCGGAATCTGAACTCAGGACGTAAAGATGGACGAAATGCCGCTAAGCATTTTGCCTGGCGTGCTAACGATTCTGCCAACTCGCCTCCTCCTCCTAATAATAATAATAATAATAATAATAATAATAAGTGCTTTTTCTATTATGTGCACCGCAAACTAAGAGTACAAGCCTAAGTCAAATGCTTAGATCAACATGTAATACATATGTTCATAAGCTGTGTGTTTATGTAACATATAATCAACGTAACATTTTAGGGGAGAAATGGGGAAGACGAGGTAAAAATGATCACGTGACTGGTTATGCAATTCGTGACGGCATATTGTTTCATTCCAAAAATAGGTGTTAAATGTAAATTATCTTGTTTTATCTTTGTTTCTCTTTGCCTGAATTCCTATTAAGTGTATTCAATCCTTTTTCAAGCTACAGTGCAGTTATAGGATTAGAATTCATATCCAAGTTCCTCCCTAAGGCTAAACAAAACACAATATACCGCAGAAACTCTTTTCCCAGACACTTTAACTCAAGCAGTGTGTACTTAGAAGCATTGCCGTTTAGGGAAATCCAGCTGTGTGCAAATATATGTTGTTCTTTAGTTCTATGGAAAGAACTGTAGTGAGTTTGGTCATGCTGGGATACCACCACACGATTTATCCCTTAGAAAGGAATGGTCTGATGGCTTAGAAATGTCGTTTCGAACGGAAGGAAAAATGAAAGATCAGGCGTTGGCACAGTTGTGCAGTGAAAAGGTTCGCTTCGCAACTGCGTGGTGTCGGATTCTGTGTCACTGCGGGTTGTCTTGAGCACGTGACCTCTACTATATTTCTGGGTAGATCAATGCTTCGCGAGTGCATTTGGAATTACGGAAACTGAGTCGGAGCCCGTCGTATACATAGATATATAGGCGTGTGTGTACTCATCTATTAAAACTACCACCGCTGCTGGACGATATTCGTTTGCTTCAAATAAACTTTTGTGTTACTTAACACCGAGGTATCATCTACAAGAGATATCATCTGAAGACGAATACCGCAGTTAATTAGACTTTTCATGATGTATCTGCATTAAGCATGATATATATAGATTCACACACACACACACACACACACACACACATGAGATGCAACCGTGTGTGAAAGGGAGGGAGAGAGAGAGAGAGAGAGAGAGAGAGAGAGAGAGAGAGAGAGAGAGAGAGAGAGAGAGTGTGACTTTGTGCCTGTTTCCCACTACATGTCAACCAGTGCTGTGAGTCCGTATTTTGAACAACTACCAGTTGTTTCTCCATGACGTTCTCCTGTCAAAAGTTGTATCTTACCAAACATTCTCGCTTGCTACAAGCCCTGTACTACACTTCCGTTTCTTTCTAGTTTATTCTAGTCTATTTTAGTTTATTCTAGTTTATTTTCACTCTCCTCCTCCAACACCACTACTCCACGACTCTGCTTCTGCATTCTCTCAGTTTTATAAATTTAACCTGCTACTAAAAACCCCGCGACATTAGAATACGTACTCCTGAATAGAGAAAGGAAAGAGAACAGCTCAGAAAGAATAATTAAAATATAAAGTTCCAGGCAGAATAACAAATTTTCAGGCCACAACGGTACTCCGGCCCGATTTGATCCCGGCTCTGCTGCAGTCGTCACTTTGATGGTAAAAATTTAATCCTTTGCGTAGTTCCACGTGGTGTAGTTGAAAGCAAGAGTAAGACTTTTCTTCAAATTTATTAGCTTTCAAAACTTGGTTTGAAAACAATAAATTTCTTTTTTTCTTTTTTAAACAAATTTCACAATTTTTATTTGCAGTTTTCAAATCTTGGTTTGAAAACAACAAACTTTTCCAAAGTTCACAATATAAACTCAGAGTACTCCAGCCGAGTGGTTAGAATCTCATGCCTCATACAATGTCATTCATCAACACAGCTTCTTTTCACCTGTGATAATAATTCCTTTAATACTAGAAGAAGCAACTTTCTATGTGGTCGTTTAAAGTGCTAGAACTCCCATTTAAACCAGCCATATCCAGCCCAAATATTCAACCTTATTTTATGCTTAGACTGGCCAGATTTGGCCTCTCACACTGACCCTACACTGTCATTTTAAAAATAAACAATCACATCATCAAAACTACAATATAATGCACGATTAATTCAAATCAACGAGAATAAATATTACATTTGACAAAGTAATCGGAATGCCAATGAGTTAAACACACCCCATCTAATGCGTTCCTTAAAAAGGAACACAACAGATAATATCGTCCAGAAGTACAGCTGATTAAGTTTACTTTGAAATCATGAGGTCCCGGGTTTGATCCCAGTTTGTGGCATCTTCGGCAAGTATCTTTTACAATAGATTCGAGTCACCCTAAGTCTTGTTGGTAAAACTGGATTCACAGAAACTTTACACATCATGTATGTCATTCGAATTCAAAGATTCAGTCTTATCCATCCCCGCCCCAAACTGTTACACACTGATTCTACATGATAATTGCATTAGCGACACCAGTGTCTGTGGAATACTCAGCTACTTCGCAATGTTAATTAATGAGTCTGGTAGAGTTCAGTTGATCGAACAATCGATAACATACAATGACGTAGCTAGAGTGGGTGCTGTTCTGCATAGCGATTAAGTCTGCTGCACCCACCCACCCCACATATGTATACTTATATATGTATATATGTATGTGTGTGTAGGTAGATAGATAGATAGATAGATAGATAGATAGATAGATAGATAGATAGATATGCAGGAAGCGAGAGAGCAAACATTAATAAAACGAACCGCATATATATATATATATATATATATATATAATCAACTAGTTTGTATGTCATTACAATATTACTTTCACAAACCCAAAAGTGCCGCCCCATAACAATGTCACCCGGTCCAGCCACCCTCCCCCCATCTACACTGAACTTCAAAAACAAGTACACTACTGCAATCAAGAGTAGAAGAAAACCAAGAAATCCATTTCCTTGAATTGGATACACTGTATCTGGGCGGAGGATGGATGCGGAGTTGTCATGGGTGGAATGCTTTGATCATAGACCTTTTCGTTAGAGCTGACATGGAGCGCTAAACAACAACAACAACAACAGCTGTTTCAGAGCCTTTATTTAAATCCCACTGCGTAACTCCTCTACGTGTTCATAGCAAAGTCTCTACTCTTTCAGCGCTACCTCTTCCCATCACTCTCTTCTAATATTTCTTCCCCCTTCAAACTGTTATTTTAAAGTTTGTTGTAACATTAGGCATGTACTACTGTTAACACTGCGCTACTTGTGTGTTTTGTTACTGCTTATCACTTATAAACTGCCACACGTTGTAGTTCTGGGGGTCGTTAGGGTTACAACAACTGCAAAAGGCTCCATTACATTACGAGTGAGAAGAGCAAAAACCATGCTTGGGAGTACCAAGACAAATAAATACTTAGTGAATCAGGAGATAGTATATGATTTCGCTGTCTACGAGTTGCAGGTGTGGTAACGCGGGATGGCAGGAATGTTAAAACAAAGAACAAAAAAGCAATAAATAGAATGAGAGAAAGATAGAAAGAATGAAAAGATAGTAAATAGAATTTATGAAATTCGACAGCAAAACCGAAAAAATATATGTACGTGCATGAATTCTTGTGTAATTTGTGTCCCTCAAACACCTGCCTGGTTCTCACGGGATTTTAGGAATTAGTTTGCAAAGGGACTTAAATATATTTCATTAAATGATATTTAATATAAATAGAATAGTGTTTGTCGCTACAAGTTTATATATATTTTATATATTATTTTCTTACATTCTACAATGTTTGTTTCGTATTTTCTCATATTCAAATTTTTTCACGTGTTGTGTTTTGTGCCCTAACCATATCCCATAATTCAATTTTTTTTAATTTTTGTATTTTTCGGTAAATATTTGACATTGAAAAGGTCGAATACACACACTTGTCCTTCGAATTCTTCAATAACAGAAGAATCGAAAACAAGACGTTTTTTTTTTTTTAAATTCCTGTTCTAATTTCCAGACATAACGGTGCCCGTTTTCCATTCAGGTAAACATATACGAATAAGGCTAAAATTTTGCTCACGCAGATTAGCTACCACCTGAAGCAAGAAACGAACTTGGTGCTAAGTACATTAAATATTCTAAACTGATATTAACTCATCCTGAAGAAACTATTACGCTTCAAGACCCCTGAATGAATGCCAGCAAAATAATTGACTGAACAATCGCAAGGCAAGTGTTAGTCCACAACAAGACAAATGAAAGATCCAAGCTCTTAACCTAAAGTTTTCAGTCTCTTCTCTCTTCACCCTTCTCTCTCCAGATTTCTAGACTTGTATGTAACGTTTACCTTACTGCAGATTCTGTGGCGATTGCCGGAGAGCAAGAGATAAGCTCCCACAGAGTCAATCCTAGACACGATCTCGGTTGAAGCCATTTTATTATTTTACTTTATGTTATTAATCCGTTTTCTTCGACTTATACTTAAGCATTTCTAAGAGCCCGATTAAAAGATTAAAAGATTAAAAGATTAAAAGATTCCACTATGGATGCAGACATGGCTATGTGGCAAGAAGCTTGCTTTCAACAACATAAATTCGGGTTCAGACCCACAACAAGGCACCTTGAGCAAGTGTCCTCTACTTTAGCCCTTAGCTGATCAAAGCTATGTGACTGGATTTGGTAGAGGGAAACTGAAAGAATCCGGTCGTCATTTGTGTGTGTGTGTGAGTGTGTATATATATACATATATATATATATTGTGTGTGCTTGTATATACATA
>NC_068988.1:18790748-18794373 GCF_001194135.2 Octopus bimaculoides | reverse complement strand
AGAGAGAGAGAGAGAGAGAGAGAGAGAGAGAGAGAGAGAGCGTGAGAGAGTGTGTGTGTGTGTGTTCCACACCAACTGCTTGACAATTGGCTGCAGTTCGGTTAAAGAGAACGATAGAATAAGTACTAGACTCAAAACATAAGTAGTAAGGTCGATTTGTTCGACTCACCCAGTCATGGGAAAGCTGCGGCCCGCGTGACATTCTCAGTAGCACGGCAACGAAAAATTATCAGGAACTTTATCGCAGTCCGACCCACCTGGCGATGCAACATGTTTCTTGCGTCTCGCTTCTAGGTAAAAGTTGCCTATGCCGAGACTAAGCGCATCAAGGCAGTGCCCCAGCATGGCCGCAGTTCAATAACTGAAACAAGGAAAAGATAACATACATCCAGTTAATTCAGTGTTTAATTAGAAGCAGTGCATATTTCTACAAATGGAAGTGATTAAAAATGGAGGCTTTCTTTTTTAAAAGATAAATGCAATACATACCACAGTGTTTTTGTTGGGGAGGTAGGGACTGAAGAAAATATTTTTGTGGGGATGTGTGGAAGTGAATAGGGAGAGGGATCAGTATGCTTTGTTGGTTTATAAATATATATATATATAGACGCTGGTTGTCGTCAAGCTTATCTACTTAGAGATATCTCAAAGAGTAAAGGAGAGCGCGGGGGAGGTGTGCTATGTGTGTGTTTGGAGGTGTGTGTTTGTGTGTATGGAGGGGTGCTTAAATAAACCCAAACACACCAAATACATGACTGCGTTCCAGGTGGTAAGATGTATGTTAGTAGCAAGAACTGATAAAAAGCTATTAGAAGTGTCGGAACAGAATAAGTTTGTATGTATGTAAAGTTTCCAGAAGTTTCTAGAACATATTATGAAAACAGATGTAGTATTTATTAGCTTCATTTGAATATAACCTACCATCAACAGGCGGAATATCACCATAACTGTCTATCGTTACGCTACCATCGACACCACAGCATAAACATCATCGTAACGAACTCTTATTACTTCTACCTTTCTAGTCATGATTGTCCCATCTTTTTCCTGTATGTATATATATATATATATATATATATATATAGCAATAAGAAAATGGAGGGAAATATGAGGTACTCATCAACTTGCAGACACTGTATTCCGTTGATTAATCTGTTTATTTTATAACTAAATTGACAAAAACCACAATATACAGACACTTATGACATACCATGTCATATAAACAATTATGATTTCAAATTTAAAGGATATTTAACAATTGGAGAAGGGACAAAAACTTACACCTGTTTCGGCCTAGCGTTGGCATGCCCCATTCTATCTCTCTAGCTTCTGTACGCCGGAGTAATTAGTAGATGAAAATGATGTAATGGGGGTACATACATGATTCGCTAGGCCTCTTCGGAGATTTACGGAATACAGTGTCTGCAAGCTGATGGGTACCGCATATTCCCCTCCATTTTATTATTGCTATATAAATTTAGGGTAAAATTACCCCCTTTTACCCGCACCCACTTATTGCACTTTGTATAACACTAGTGTAACAATAATTGGGTACCCTCCTTGCAGTATATTGGACAGATACTATCCCTTAGTGGGTTGAATCCTCAACCCCTAACTCTCTTGCATTATATATATATATATATATATATTCTGGTAGATTGTATTGAAGACCACACTGTTCAATATATAATTTTCTTATTTAAGATGGTAGGGTTAAATTTGAACGATTCGAGTGTCTGTTCTTTATATAGTTCTCCATGATAGAATATATAGAAACGTTTGTCCTGGTGCTTTCTTTAAGAAACGCAACGCAATTTAAACTCAACAAAGAATTCTAACGAGAGACTTAGATAAATTCAATTGCCGTTAAAAAGGCAGATTTTAACGTTTCGGACGTTTGTTCTTCTCCTAAGAACGAAGAAGGGAGAGTGGGGTTGTGCCTAGAAATTAGTCAAATTGATTTTCTTTCACGCTTCCAGGCAACAATTCCACTTTATCATTACCCTCTCTATCTAACTCTCAGACGAACGGCAAAGCCTTATTATTGTTTCGAACTTAGAACATCACCAGTTTCCTCGGATTCTGGAGGTTCACCTTAATGAAACACGATACAATGTCCCACGACTGCTACTACTGCGTTTGTCTGGGTCAAGTGAACGAGGTCGTTGAAATTTAAAATGTTAAATGTCATGGTTACATGACAGTATTCGAACCGTCAACCTATCTAATTGCTCAGTACCTAATCATCCCACCCATCAGTACTGCGTTAGGTAAGTTGATATTTGAAAGCTAATCAAAGTGGAAAAGAGTAACTAGAGGCATTTTCAGTATTTTAATTTGCAATAGACACTTTTAAACTATGCATAACTGTGTTAACGGATTCATATTTATATTTTGCCTTTATTTTTTTAATATTATTTTTTAAAACTTATTTCCCTGAATCAGGCGACGAATTGGTAAAGTCGTCAGATCCTCATAACAAATCACCATTATTTTCATCATTTAACGTCTGTTTTCTATGCTGGCATGGGTTGGACAGTTTGACAGAAACTGGCCAGTTGAAGAGCTGCTCGGGCTCCATGTCTGTTTTGGCATGGTCTCTATGTCAAGGAAGGGCATCAGAACAAAATATAAATATAATAATAATATATATTTTATTCCATTTTTGTTCTCTGCATACTGAGTTCAAGTCCCAGCGTAGTGAACTGTCAATCATCCTTTCGAGTCGATAAAAATGTACTCATCCAGGGTGGAGAGATGCCTTACGGTAACTACTCCGGCATTTTGTCTTATGACTGTAACACCCGCAACAATGCTGTTGCCAAGTTACATCGGCCCCACGTCGGTAGATTCCTCTCTGCATAAACATCTATGACGCCAAGACAGACGACTCGCATGCGTAAGTAACTACCAGTCTTCCTCAAGAGAAACCTTGTTCAATCCTGCACAAACTTGTGCAGAAGCATAGCCAGTCTTGAAAGCTGGAGTCTCTACAAAAAATGGCATTATGGGTAAGAAAATTGTTTACAAACTATGTGGTTTTACGTTCAGTCTCTCTGCGTGACAGCTTGGGAAAGAGTTGTCTACTACAGCTCCGCAAGTAACTATGATTGAAAAACAAAATCAATTAACCTGTGCCCCAAAACTGAGGGACAAAACAGGAAAATAAACTCACCATTCGACAGCAATTAACCTATTGTCCACGATGGTACAAATTTGAAGGGTGCAAGTACACTATTATGTGTTTTCCCCTTATAAAATCCACAGAACGAGGGGAAATGAGGCTTGCCAGGCTGACGGCCATAATAATAATCTTTTCTACTCTAGGCACAAGGCCCGAAATTTTAGGAGAGGGGACCAATCGATTAAATCGACTCCAGTACACAACTGGTACTTAATTTATCGACCCCGAAAGGATGAAAGGCAAAGTCGACCTCGGCGGAATTTGAACTTAGAACGTAAAGACAGACGAAATACCGCTAAGCATGTCGCCCGGCGTGCTAACGTTTCTGCCAGTTTAATAATAACAATAATCTTTTCTAGATTAGACATAGGGCCTGAAATTGGGGCGGGGGTAGTCGATTACATCGACCTCAGTACTCAACTGGCATTTAATTTATCGACC
>NC_068988.1:18789328-18790399 GCF_001194135.2 Octopus bimaculoides | reverse complement strand
AGAAGAAGAAGAAGAAGAAGAAGAAGAAGAAGAAGAAGAAGAAGAAGAAGAAGAAGAAGAAGAAGAAGAAGAAGAAGAAGAAGAAGAAGAGGAGGAGGAGGAGGAGGGGGAGGCAGCAGCAGCAGCTGAAGCAGCAGTACTGGCATATAAACAAACAAATAAATATGCAACCTAAAATAAAATTTAACTCCTACATTCTTTTCTTCCAGGAAAACACGCTTTTTTGTCGAAACGAAATATTGTACTAATTTACAAACTTACTTTAATTGAATTATTTTTCTAATCAGTAACTTTCTTCTAATGTCTACTGCAGTGCTCGGGGATATACAATCTTTTTAGTTAAGCTTGTTTTTTATTCTTATTGTTGTTTTTTGTTTTTGTTTGTTTTTTATGTGGGGTTACGTCTGGTACTAAATGGAACAAATTTCAGAAAACCTATAGCTTTTTTACATGGAAAGAAATCTGCCCTTATGCAAAATGTCAGATACGTGAATTCGTTTATGAGCGACAGAAGCAGCATGAGTTCAAAATTGCAATCTGTGTATCATACTTACAGCATACACATCGTTGAAAGCCAGAGAAACTGCAGCATTCATCTCGAGAAAGCCTCTCTTATTGACGTATAGTGTTAGAAATTTTTTTTATTTTATACAGAAATAAAGAGAAGATTTGCGTCTGGTGCTGCTGATATATTTCTGTGCTTTTAAAACACTGTACGTCTATAACAGATGCATTAATGAGAAATATAAGGTGATTAGATATGTATTATATAATGACGGGCTTCTTTATGTTTCCTTTTACCAAGTCCAGTCACAAGACCTTGGTAGACTTGGAACTATAGTAGAACACACTTGCCCAAGATGCCATGCAGTGGAATTGAACCCTGATCTATGAGGTTGTCTTCCCTTCTACTGGACTTGCCTCTGTTTCCGAAACGTTAAACCATCCTTCTATTCTTCCTTGAGCGTCTGCTAATACTTTACATGTACCACGTCCTCGCGTTGTTGTTTGTGTTCATTCTTCTTTTTGGGATTTACTATGTGTGTGTGTACATATATATATATATATATA
>NC_068988.1:18785975-18787645 GCF_001194135.2 Octopus bimaculoides | reverse complement strand
ACTGAAACAAGTAAAAGAGAGAAAAAGAAAGATATATGTGTGTGTGTGTGTGTGTGTATATGTTTGTGTTTGTTCCCCAACATCGCTTGACAACCGATGATGGTGTGTTTACGTCCCCGTAACTTAGCGGTTCGGCAAAAAGAGACCGATAGAATAAGTACTAGGCTTACAATGAATAAGTCCTGGGGGCGATTTTCTCGACTAAAGGCGGTGCTCCAGCATGGCCGCACTCAAATGACTGAAACAAGTAAAAGAGAGAAAAAGAAAGATATATGTGTGTGTGTGTGTGTGTAGGTATGTTAAATCCTCTTAATGCTTATAACTCTCTCTGTATATGACAAATATGAATTTTTGGGAGTTGGGAGGAATGGGGAGATGCTGAAATGCAAAAGAAGCAGAATAACTGTGCCATGAGTCGCAGAGAACCAACTTGTACAGCAGCAATTCCAGTAGGCTTTCGGTGTGTATGACGAGGTGGGGGTTGAGAGCAAATTATTACCTTAGCATTGCTCCTCCAATGCGCACCAACAACGGCGTGTGTGTGTGTATGCCACTGTGTGTGTATGTCACTGTTTGTCTGTGTCTCTGTGTGCATGTGTGTATATAGCAGGGAGAGAGAGAGAGAGAGAGAGAGAAGATTAGCTTGCAATTGTTTCGCGTAGTGTAACTGAAGTTGTCATCAGCTTAAAGAGTTGATCATTCATTCAGCTTTTGAATTTGCCTGGAGAACTCGTCATTAGTGGGAACTGAGATAACAAGGAGTCGATCACCCATCTACGTAGGTGCGTGTGCGCGCACACAGGTGTTGGAGAAGCTGGGGAAAGGAAGTAAGCCAGTCTGCAAGATGCTTTAAGGAGAAACCTATTTCTAAGTTATATACTAATAACATCTTGTCCTCTCTCTCCCTTTCTGTCGATCTATCTATCTATCTATCTATCTATCTATCTATCTAGCTATATACCATTCTCTTTCTCCCTTTCTCTTTCCCTCTCTCACTTTTCCTCTATCTCTCTACTATCTCGCTTTCACTCTATCTCCCTCCCGCACTCGCAAGATAGATAGACAAACAGACAGACAGATAGATAGATAGATAGATAGATAGATAGATAGATAGATAGACAGATAGATCGACAGACAGGTAGGTAGGTAGGTAGGTAGATAGGTAGGTAGGTAGGCAGATAGATTGATAGACAAACAGACAGACAAATAGATAGATAGACGGACAGACAGACAGACAGATAGATAGATAGATAGACAGACAGACAGGTAGATAGGTAGGTAGGTAGGTAGATGTTATTTGTAAGTTTGCATGCACTCTCACTCACACACACACACACACACACATGCATATACATATGAATATACACAGCCATATTTTTACTGCGTTGCTCTACTTGTATATACATACATAAATATATTCAAATGTATACACACTCAAAATTCACGCTCACACACACACACACACACACACACGCGCGCGCGCGCGCGCGCGCACACACACACACAGACAGACAGAAGACATACTTTCAGTGCGTTAATCTTCGTATAGTTATGTCTTTAAGGCTGGACGTGAGTTGTAAATGTGGGTTAAGAACCAGATTACTATGCAGTGTGTGTGTGTGTGTGTGTGTGTGTGTGTGTGGATTACTTTGAAGTGTGCGCGCGTGCGT
>NC_068988.1:18779310-18782999 GCF_001194135.2 Octopus bimaculoides | reverse complement strand
TATTATTATTATTATTATTATCATTAAGTGGCAGAGCAGTGCATGTCATCAAAGTGACATTGAAATAATAATAATAATAATAATAATAATAATAATAATAATAATAATAATAATAACAACAATGGTCGTGGTGGTGGTGGTGGTGGTGGTGATGATGATGATGAAGATGATTTTTTAAAATTATTTTTATTGTTAAGGCGGCGAGCTGGCAGAATCGTTAGCACGCTGGGCGAAATGCTTAACGGTATTTCGCGCCTGTCGCTACGTTCTGAGTTCAAATTCCGCCGATGGCGACTTTACCTTGCATCTTCTCGGAGCCGATAACTTAAGAACCAGTCAAGTAATCGACTATCCCCCTCCCACAAATTCCAGGCCTTGTGCCTATAGTAGAAAGGATTAGACCGGGTGGTGTGTTGTGTCCTTGAGCAAAACACTTCATCTCACGTTGCTTTGCAAACACTTCAACACCTGACGCGTGGTACACCGCGCGCCTGTTCTCCAGGCAGCGTCGATTTGATGGAGGGGGTGAGCTAATACAGTTGCACATACAGTTGATCACTATAAACAAATCATTTGTGCAGATTGTTCAACAATGGACTCTCCATCATGTATATAGATGACAGAGTTTTCACCGATCAGATTCCCCTACAAGGCGCAGACTGGTCCTGGCCAACAGTAGAAAAGCACATGCCAAGATGTCGAACAATGAGACTGAACTCGTAACAACGATGTTGCTAAGTGAACTTCTTAATCACACAATAATGCTTTCACCTGTGGTATGTTAAGATTCGTTGATAAGTGTCATGCCGAAATACTCATTGAAAAGTCAATTCCAGATTCCGTAAAAACAACAAATTACCGTTCTTGCAGATCAACAGGAACCATTTGTTGTAAATGTCAAGTACCACAAGTTAAATTACTTTTAAATTCTGTCTGAAATAAGAAAGGGCACACAAGTTTTGTAATTAATATGATCAGGAGTGGCTGTGTGGTAAGTAGCTTGCTTACCAACCACATGGTTCCGGGTTCAGTCCCACTGCGTGGCACCTTGGCCAAGTGTCTTCTACTATAGCCTCGGGCCGACCAAAGCCTTGTGAATGGATTTGGTAGACGGAAACTGAAAAGAAGCCCGTCGTATATATGTATATATATGTATGTATGTGTGTGTATATGTTTGTGTGTCTGTGTTTGTCCCCCTAGCATTGCTTGACAACCGATGCTGGTGTGTTTACGTCCCCGTAACTTAGTGCTTCGGCAAAAAGTGACCGATAGAATAAGTACTAGGCTTACAAAGAATAAGTCCTGGGGTCGATTTGCTCGACTAAAGGCGGTGCCCCAGTATGGCCGCAGTTAAATGACTGAAACAAGTAAAAGAGTAAAAGAGTATAATGGAATTCAGAAGAAAAAAAAATGCTTGTGGTCCACGGTGCTTTTTGTTGTGTTTTGTTTATTTTTTTCGTCACAATGGCGAACTGGCAGAATTGATAGCATGCGGGCGATATGTTTAGCGGTATTTCGTCTATCTTTACGTTCTGAGTTCAACTTCCGCCGAGGTTGACTTTGTTTTTCATCCTTTGAGTACCAGTTGAGTACCATTCAATTTAATTGACTTAGCCCCAAAACTGCTGGCCTTGTGCCCAAATTTGAAACCATTATTCTTATTTATTATCATTGTTATAAATTCTTAATTGACGACGTAAATAGACTGACTTGGTCAAACCCCCCATTGAATAGGTGTCTTGGTTGTTGAAGTAGATCAAGAACTATTCTTACGGCTCACAAAACATCAGAATGAATTGTGTTCTAACCTCAGAGAATATTTGCGAATGAAGGCTGCATTGTTAAAAGATAATGAAATTGCTAGTACTTGACTTTCACGTATGTAAGAGTGTGTGTGTATAGTGTATATGTGTGTATACGTGTGTATGTATGTATGTATACGTATGTGTGTATGTATGTATGTATGCGTGTATAGACATATATATATATATATATATATATATATATATTTGCATATATATAATATATATATATATATATATATATATATATATATATATGCATGAATATATGTATATATACTTTTTTCAGTCATTAGACTGCAGTCATGCTGGAGCAGCACCTGCAAGGTTCAGTAGAACAAATTGACCCAAGTACTTATTTTTAAATCTGGTATTTTTTTTATCGGCTTTTTTTTTTTAGCCACACTGCTAAGTTACAGGGACACGAACAAACCAACACAGGTTGTCAAGCGGTAGATGGCGAACAACCACAACACAAACACAAAGACACAGACTCACACACACCCTCTCCCTCCCTTTCTCTGTCTGTCTGTCTATCTGACTGTCTGTCTGTCTGTCTCTCTCTCTCTCACACACACACACACACACACATATATAATAAACGACGGGCTTCCACGCAGTTTCTCTCTACCAAATACACTCGTAAGGGTTTGATCAGCCCAGATCTATAGTAGAGACACTTGCCCAAGGCGCCACACAGTGGGACTGAACGTATGATCACATGACTGAAAGTTAAGCTTCTTATCCACACAGACACGCTGCGCCTATATATTTGTTCATAAAAATAAAATGTTTCTCTGTCCCTGATAGAATTAGAATTCGAACTCTAATCTTTCTGCTTAAAAACGTTGTTTGTAATTTGTAGAATTACCAAATATGGAGCCTTAAAATCGTATTTCCACTCAGGCAACAGAAATATCTCAGAAGTCTAAACAATTTATCTCTTACAGACACTAAACCTTCCCGGAAGCAATACACATGGAAACACATTTACTTCATACGTCTTTCTGAATGTAAGGTCGGACCCAGTGAAGAATTAACCTACTTTTTTTTCTCTCTCTTATTCCTAATACTTTTAGTTGTTCGATACTGAAACATGCAGAGTCCCTGTTGCCTCTTACAAGAGATATAGTCACATAAGAAACTCATTTAAGCATGCCAGAGATATTTGAAACTTCCTCTGAGTTCACTGTGATTCTATGTATATATATGTGTGTGTGTATTTGAGAGAGAATGAGCGCCTGCCTGTCTCTGTATGTATTTATCTATTTTCATCGGTGTATATGTGTAACATTCCCCTACAAATTATAGTTGTTGAGATGGAATGACAAGGGTTGTAGCCCGGAAGATAATCACCGGAAATATTCGCAAGATGTCAACGATACGACGCCATGTTTCCGCACGCGACGGCACCACACCAACTGTAAAACATATATAATGGGCCTCGTTTCGTTTCCCATTAAATCCACCTTTTAATACTTATCATTCCATCATACCTTTAATTTATCTCACACCAAGAGAGTTTCGTTATATTCTTATTTTCAAGAAGCTACGCGCTTCGTTCTTTCTGTTTATTTCACTCATTCACTCTCGTTCGCATAGTGTCTTCTCTATCTTTTTACTCACTTCTCTCGTTTCTTCCATGCCCATATTAATTCACATGAAGATCGCATATAGAAAACAACGGATAAAATCAGCGGTTTTGAACGAATACGTACAAATGTGTGCGTGTGTGTGTGTGCGTTAATGTATGTATGTGTGCGTGTATGTATGTATTCGAGTATACACATACGCATGTATATCCAAATATAAGTTTGTTTGCATGTATATATCTACATCTATCCGCCTATTAATCTATTTATCGATATATATATATATATATATATA
>NC_068988.1:18775535-18779183 GCF_001194135.2 Octopus bimaculoides | reverse complement strand
TGTGTGTGTGTGTGTGTGTGTGTGTGTGTGTGTGTGTGTGTATTACTGAAGTGGCCGGAAGGAATTAGTTGCTCTCTGCAACCTGAAAGATATTTCCTCATCCAGGGAGCAAGAACGGCTGAGTGCGCTGCCCAGGTGGATAAACTTGTCTACTACCTTCAGAATTGTTCCTTCAACTGAGATAGCTGGTTTCACATATGGATTTCCTGGTGCAGGCTGGAACAATTTTTATCACGGTCTCATCCGTTACCCTGTTTGTAACGATTTATACATAAATATTGAAACCTCTTTAAAAAATGGGGAAAAGCAAAGAAAGAATCGTCTCTCCCTCGATATTCATCCAGCGCTCGATTAATTAATTCTAATCCGTACCGAATTAGCGTAAGATTAAACTACACAGGAACTTTAGTTTGATGCACTGGAATGTATTATTTAGAACCTGAAAAAAACAGTGATAATCAGAATCGGTACGAATTAGTTCAAAGAAGGGTTCTGTTGGAGAATTCAACGGACTCGATTTCTGGGAAGGGTTATGGAACTAACGTTTCGGCTCTTTACTCTTCGTCTGACCGTGAAGTAGAGAGAGAAAATAGCATTGTCACTTGGATAGTGAAGAAGCTAACCTTCAAAGAAACATTCTACGAGGGAGTGCTTAAAATTTCCGGGCTTTGGGTAGAAGGGAGAGAGTTCAACGTTTCAAGCAGAGCTCTTCATCAGAAAGAAGAAAGGAAAAAGTCCATCCATCGCTATATATACGAAGTTTCTGATTTTGGGCAATTTTATTCAACATATTTCCCTCTCAGATTCACATACTTATTGTAGCGGTCCTTCAGTTTTTCTAAGCCCTGTAAAAGAACTCGGAAAGTTGGGCCTCCATCCAAGCCCTTCTCGTGACCCTTAAAGCCAGAAACTTTGCAGCAACCCCTCGTATGTATTTACCTCACCCTCTAACAGAACTAAAGACTATCATGTTCCGATAGACCCAACAAAATTCTTGAAATGGCGAGTACATATAGACTTACAAATAAGAGCTTGGAAAGTTTAGTACCTTATCCGTTCGATTATTTAGCTTGTGCAGTTCTCTTCAAAACCTTTTAATTTGGGGAAAATAATAATGGCCAAGTAGATTAAGCAACAAACACGTGTTAATTTAAATACAGCCCGCAGGCGTTTCCGTATTGCTAATTACTCGATCATTTTAGTGGTTAAATATAGATTAAAAACGCCGCTCTCTTCATATCGTTAAAAGAAGACATCAAAATTAAGTCGATATTTGGTAATGAATAGTTACAACACTCATTTCGATGCCATATATTTATCTACAATACTCATTACTAAATTATTCTGTGTTGGCTGCATTTTGTATTACCATGGTTTCCCTAGTTATTAAATTCAATAAGGAAACCTTTAGGGAATTAGATTTCCGAAGCTGACATCTTATTGGTTTCAGATTTAATTTCCCTGAATAATTTATTCTTTGAAATAATTCTATCATTTTCCTCGCCAGTTATCCGATTAGTTCGCTGGTGTAACAGCATCAACAGATTCCCACGTCTCCATCAATCTTAATGTTAGAACAAAAAAGAAAAACAATTTCAAAATTCTTTCAAAACAAAGTTATTTTGCCAAAGAATAAGGCACCATTCTGATGAAGAAATAGAAACTTCGAAACTTGCAAGCCTAAAAAAATGTCGATTTTTCCTTCGTTAGTCGTTAATTTAGACAGACAAAAACGAGAATTATACTGCAGAAAATTAAAATTCAATGCTAATTCTGAATTCAGATAAAACCGAAGTCAACTTTGCCTCTATCATTTTAGATCGATAAAAGGCGGCGAACTGGCATAATCATTATCGCGATGGACGATGTGTTTAGCGGCATTTTTTCTGTTTTTATGCTCTGAGCTCACATTCCGCCTTGATCGATTTTTGTCTTTCATCATTCCGGGATCGATAAAATAAGTACCAGTTGAGCACTGGAGTTGATATAACCGATTAGCATCCCCTCTCGCCATGTTTCAAGCTTAGAATATATTGTAGAAAAGAAAATTATTCTGGTTCGATAAAATAAAGTATTAGTGAGATCAACTTAATCGACAAACTCCTCCAAATTTCAGGCCTTGTGCCTGTAGTACAAAAGAAAGAACTATATCCATGGGCTAAAAGCAGTGGGTTACCAAAGTTGTTCGAGCGACTGAGAAAATACTTTGTAGTATTTTTTCAGCTCTTTATGTTCTGAGTACAAATCCTGCAAAGGTCAACTTTGCTTCCATCCCTCTAAGGTCAATAAGATTAAGTACCAGTTAACCCTTTTGATACCAGCCTGCCCAAGACTGCTCTTAGTTCTATGATACAAATTTTATTTTCTACAGTGATATCAATTAAAACTTTCCATTAATTTTAGTGTTAATTTATTCTCCAAGCACCAACTTAATAATAATGGTTTCAAATTTTGGCACAAGGTCAGCAGTTTTGGGGTGGGGTGGGGTGGGGTGGTTAGTCGATTACATTGATCCCAATATTCAATTGCTACTTATTTTATCGAACCTGAATGGATGAAAAGCAAAGTCGACTCACCGGAATTTGAACTCAGAACGTAATGACGAACGAGATGCCGCTAAGCATTTTGCCCGGCGTGCTAACGGTTCTACCAGCTCGCCGCCTTAAACACCAACTTAATAATGACAAAAGTTATTTTTCTAAATTTTTCAGTATTTTAAAAATTTAATTGAAATGAAAACAGCGTGTGTCACCAGAAATATGGTAACCAAAGGGTTAAATGCACTATGGAACCGATTCATCCTTACCAACAAATTTGTCAGTTTTATGCCTAAATCAGAAAACCTTTTTTTAAATTTTTTTCTTCTTATTTTGTCATGTGCAATCAATGACGTGTTTTGGTGTACTTTTGAACAGAAGGAAATTACAAAACGGAGAAATTCCACCCTCCAGATAGAACTAACAGTTTCATTAAGTTTTGTCAACTAAACATTTCACGTAGTCACCACAGTCACATGACACTCGAGCAGGCGATGTGTTTCATTAAAAATTCAATTGATATTTTTTAGTCAGAAGTTTCCTATCAACTTTATCTGTACTGAGTAACTGTACTACCTTATCTTTATTTTCTCTCTTGTACTCCACCTATTTTTTCTAAACCCTGCTCTACTGCCACCATCAGCAGCTGCTAATAACAGTCATCTATCTATCTATCTATCTATCTATCTATCTATCTATCTATTTATCTGCTTATCTGCTTATCTATCTGTCTGCCTGTCATTTTTGTCAGTCGAAAGCAGTTGTCAACACTTCGTTCTTATAATAACCGGAAGAAGCGCACTTGTAAGGGAATGAATTTAAAAAGGAGTTAAAATCAACTAGATGGATATCTGATGACAGAACACAGCGACAGAATGACAATACACTGACAATAGTACTTACAACAGCAACGATACAGAAGTACAATAAGCACAACAATAATACGAAAACTAATTATTTATTTTTCCAGTGTGAATTGCAAAAAAAAAGTAATAATAATAATAATAATAATGATAATAATAATAATAATAATAATAATAATAATAATAATAATAATAATAATAATAATAATAATAATAATAATAATAATAATAATAATAATAATAATAAT
>NC_068988.1:18772555-18774282 GCF_001194135.2 Octopus bimaculoides | reverse complement strand
AAATTACCAACGGCACACGTGCTATATATATATATATATATATATATATATATACACAGAAAGACAGACAGATAGAGTACTGCCATCCATTACTGTATATACGAAGTTTCTGGTTTTGGGCAATTTCAACATATTTCCCTCTCAGATTCACACACCTATTGCAGTGGTCCTTTAGTTTTTCTAAGTTCTGTAAAAGAACTCGGAAGGTTGGGCCTCCAGCCAGGCCTTTCGCGATACCCTTCAAGCCAGGAACTTTTCAACACCCCATTGTAAACACATAAATATATACAGACACACACACATGTATGTATGTATGTATGTTATGTATGTATGCATGCATGTATGTTATGTATGTATGTAAGAATTTATCCTCGCGATTCTATGGTCTCGGGTTCGTTCGTACGGTGTCACATTTTGAACAGGTGCATTTACCGTAACCCTGGATTCACACAAGCCTTGTGAGTAAATGGGTGAATTTGGGTTGAAAGGAACTGAATAGAAATCCGTCGAATGGACTGTATTTGTAAGGAGACAGAAACAGATACAAGAAAGAAAGAGAGTGTGTACGAGAAAGAGAGAGAGAGAGGAAAAAAGTAAGCGAGGATTTTTGTGTGTGTGTGTGGGAGATGAACAGATGCTTCAGGTGAACCAAAACTGAAGCAAAATACCTGTAATATCTAATACAGACCTTACTCCTGTACGACAGTAACTTAGCTGTGAGAATAAACTCAGATATTTTACTTAACCTGAAGGCAATTTCATTCCCCACATTTACATTACGTCAACATTTGCTGTTCATCTTTTATCTTTTAATTATTACAGTCATTAGACTACGGCCATGTTGGGGCATTGCTTTGAGGAATTTTAGTCGATCAAATCAGTCCAGTACTTAAGCCTTGCACTTACTCTATTGGTCTTTTATGCAGATGTGCTAAGTTACGCGGTACATAAACGAGCATCGATTGTCAAGCTGTGATGATGGTCAAACACAAACGCACGTACATACATGAATACATACATCTGTGCGTGTGTGTGCGCGCGCGTGTGTGCGTACGTGTGTGTATGTATACATGGATGTATTTATGTATCTGAGTATATATATTCATAGACATATGTAAGTATTTATGTATCTGCCCTAACTCTTTGAAACGCCAGTGTTATAATGGTGGCAGCTGATGAAGGATATGTTCTCTATGTGGCCTGTGTGTTTTTTGTACTTTGTTTATCATTTTGTCCATGTTTTTTTGCAACGTCATGTACCCAGATATGCATCTATATATATACATGTAGATGAAGGTATGTACATACATGTACATATATATGCATATACTCATATTTTATATGTGTGTATATATATATATATACCGATCCTCGAAGGAATTGTCCCAAACTTTGGCATGGAAAGTTACACAAATAAAAGAACTGGACGCCATTGCATAGTGCCAAGGACTCCAAATTTGCCATCAAGATGTAGGACAAGATACTGCAATAGCCTGGGCTTCAAAGGTCCACAGCTCTTCAATATCCTCCCGAAGGACCTGAGAGACCTGCATGCGGTGGATGTAGGTGTCTTCAAGACAAGGCTGGACCTCTTCCTATCAGGTGTCCCAGATGAACCAACTTCACGGCAGGAGGCGCAGATGAGAGCAGCTGCATCAAACTCTCTCATGCACCAAATGTCAATTCCTGAAGTAAAATTCATGAAGTAAAATTGTGTAGCAACACCA
>NC_068988.1:18768688-18769333 GCF_001194135.2 Octopus bimaculoides | reverse complement strand
CTGACTACGCCCGGTAAATAATATTGTATTACGTATATGAAGTCATAAGTAAAATGAATCTCAAAAACATTTGTTCAATCAGATTATAAAAATAGAATTACGATTTTGTGTGTATGTATTTGTTTATAAAAATGTTTGTTTCTTTGTATGTTTATAATTATAGTTACTCCCCTATGTTAATTACATTTATTCTATACGTTTTAATGTGATGAGTGTTATATATTGTTGGTTGTTGGCACTCCGTCGCTTACGACGTCGAGGGTTCCAGTTAATCCGATCTTTTGCCGAACCGCTAAGTTACGGGGATGTAAACACACCACCATCGGTTGTCAAGTGATGCTGGAAGACGAACACAGACACACCAACTTATATACACACATACATATAAATATATATATACATATATACGACGGGCTTCTTTCAGTTTCCGTCTACCAAATCCACT
Organism: Octopus bimaculoides; assembly: GCF_001194135.2. Taxonomy (NCBI): domain Eukaryota; kingdom Metazoa; phylum Mollusca; class Cephalopoda; order Octopoda; family Octopodidae; genus Octopus; species Octopus bimaculoides. The sequence continues at coordinate 18,768,888 of NC_068988.1, read as the reverse complement.
CACAAGGCTTTGGTCGGCCCGAAGCTATAGTAGAAGACACTTGCCGAAATTGAGAAGATAATCTGGTACTCGACTGAGGAAAGAAAACTTCGTCCTTGTTTTCTTGTTTTCTTTGTATCGTCTATCTGGATGTTTTGTTGTCCCATTTTTGTATCACCTAACTGTCCCGTTGTTTTCCGTTCTTGTCCCATTTTGTATTT
>NC_068988.1:18767061-18768601 GCF_001194135.2 Octopus bimaculoides | reverse complement strand
TATATATATATATATATATGTATATGTATATATATATATGTATATGTATATATATATATATGTATGTATATATATATGTATGTATATATATATGTATGTATATAGATAGATAGATAGATAGATAGATAGATAGATAGATAGATAGATATACTCACACACACACACATGTGTGTGCGTGTGCGTATGCATATATGTACGTACACACACACACACACACACACACATATAAGAGACAAGTTAAAATAATGATCATTACACATATATATGTAAGTATGCTTTTGTGTGTTTCTGTGTATGTGTGTGTGTGCGTGTGTGTGTGTCTGTGTCTGTGACTGTGTACATAAACACACACATACTGAGAGCGACAGAAAGAAGAAACAACGAAAAAAAAATGAATGAAAGATATATACATATATACATAATATACATTATATAACTTTATAAGTATGTGCATATGTATGTATTTATGTATATACATGTATGTATGTGTGCGTATAAAAATATATTAATAGGGTCTATAGAACTGTAAAACGATCCAGGGAGAAGAAAGAACGGAATATAAAGGAGTGGTAAAATAATGTTGATAAATAGAGTGAAAGCTGAAACTTCAGAAATTGCCTTTAACTTTCACATCTTACCGACAGCTTCTTTAAATTTGGTCTGTTTTATCCTTCACACGTATTGATATCTCCATCGAGATATCTTGAAAAGTATCCAATTTATTATGTATACATTCTTTGGTTATTTTCCTATTTTTATTGGTAATTTCTTTATTAATAAATAATTGCCATGTGATATATATTTAAGGAGGTTGGTCTTGGCCGACGCTCAAATTTGCGTCTTAACAACTAAACTTCGTAGGTGCTCTTTTCACGACTTTTATATGCTTATAATTGACGTACAATATTCTGTATATAAAATTTGGTAATGTTCTCAGATGCGTACGTATTGGAATCTTTGATTTCCAGTGAGTAAGTAAAACGCCGCAAAAAGAAAAAAAAAAGAGAAGTGCTGCTGTTTGGCACCTTGGGTAAGTGACTTCTACTATAACCTCGAGCCGACCAAAACCTTGTGAATGGGTTTGGTAGACGGAAACTGAAGGAAGTCCATTGTATCGTCCTCTGCCGCCGCTTGATGATCAGTGTTGCTATATATATATATATAAACAAATAGTAAATGAGTATATGCATATATACGTACAGGTATCTGCGTACCTACATCCACCTGTATGTATAGGTGCATATCTGGGTACAGGACATTGCAAACAAAACGTAGACGAGAAAACACACAAGCCACATAGAGAACATTCTACTTCATCAGCTACCCCCGTTTTAACACCGGCGTTTCGAAGAGCTGGGCAGGACGCATCGTTAAAACGGCTCTTCCCATGGACTGCAAATTAAATTTGTATACACAAATTAAATCTTGCCATGGAGGAATGTAGTGGCGGACAAAAAACAAGACAGGAAAACAAACAGAAAAGGCTTTACGGCCAGACGAGAAAAATTATATGTGTATATATATATATATATATATATAT
>NC_068988.1:18765821-18767051 GCF_001194135.2 Octopus bimaculoides | reverse complement strand
TCATCAGCTACCCCCGTTTTAACACCGGCGTTTCGAAGAGCTGGGCAGGACGCATCGTTAAAACGGCTCTTCCCATGGACTGCAAATTAAATTTGTATACACAAATTAAATCTTGCCATGGAGGAATGTAGTGGCGGACAAAAAACAAGACAGGAAAACAAACAGAAAAGGCTTTACGGCCAGACGAGAAAAATTATATGTGTATATATATATATATATATATATATATACACTCACACACACACACACACACACACACACACACACACACACACTACCGATAGAATAAGTGCTAGGCTTTAGAACAAAAATAAGTTCTAGGGGTTTATTCGTTGGACTAAAATTCTTTAAGGCGGTGTTCCAGTATTGCTGCTGTCTAATGACTGAAACATGGGAAAACGACGAACCTTGATGCAAGAAATGTGGTTCGTGAGTAGTTTTTCACGATCCCTAGATTTGTCTCGCCACACGTGTCCACGATGATATGAAATAAATCATTACTAGTACCACATTGTTGCGCAATTCTTCCTGGTGAGCATCCATCGCTCTTCTTTTGAATGTGTATGAATGTTGTCATCCTTTGAATTAATAAGACGGAGTGAATGGTAGACGACTCCATGAACATAGAAGATGCCGAAATTCACCAGTGAAGCCCATCCGATTAACATGTAGTTTACCGTCGTGAACTTTCGGTTTCTACACCATTTTACTTCCATTTTTTTTTTTTAAGGACAATTTACTGTCACTATTTTACGACAATAAACTGCATGTTAACCAATGAAGCAACAACTAACCTTATGTTTTAAATTGAGAAATTTCCTCTCAAACTGTTACAGATAGGACAGTTCTATATTTAAGAGATGTACATTATTTGCATTATTTACATTTAACAGATATGTAGTGAAACTACCTATCGCCATTAGATACAAAACTACTATCGCCATTACATACAATCTTCTCATTTAAATATAAATAAATGCGAGCGTAGTAGAGAACCCATTCCTTGTCATCACGTGACCGATCATTATTCGAATCGGCAACTTCTTCGAACCGTTCCCGCCAGAACGCAAACTGACCAATCACGGCCCCTAATAAGGTCACGTGATAGAGTATATTTCTACCATCTGGTGAGCCAATAGTTTGTTATAAATAGCTTTAACTCGGCGGCCAAATTGGTCTCGGTCCAGTTTCTCTTTGAGAACTGTTCCGTGTACCACACAACAGCAGCAG
>NC_068988.1:18763019-18765235 GCF_001194135.2 Octopus bimaculoides | reverse complement strand
CTCACATACACACTTTTCTTTGTATGACGGCCTGTCTTTGATTATGTTCTTATATGTCGCATTCACACTCTCACACAGACATACATCTTTAACGCTACAATAAATATCTCTGTTATTCATCTAATACGGTTGTGGTCTTTCATTACTGGTCATCTATGTTATCGTCGTATAACATATCATGTATATCATCTTTGATATATATTTGTATGTTCGACCGTGTGACGCGTTTAAATAAAAGGAGTCCTCTGTTTTTCCATTCGTCACCATATCTCCTTTTTGAGTTCGCACGGTCGTCCCTTACAGATATTTGTCCTCATCTTTTTTGTTGTTAACACAACGTTTTGGCTGATATACCCTCCAGGCTTCATGAGGTATCTTGGGGAACAAGATGAGGACAAATATCTGTCAAATGTAAATAATGTTACAGATAGCATCGTTACACGTTTCTATACATGTAATAGATATTATCCAAATCGGTATTTTAATCTAAATCTGCTTCATGCGTGTCTATTCATCTTATTCTAGCTTGGTTAGCATTTGCACAAATCAGCAAATGTTTTGTTTTACCTATTTATGTATCGGAACAAGCATTTGCAGCTTAGTTCAGAACGTCCAAGTAGACCAAATCAGAACAAAATATTGTATTTGTTGATCCACCGGCTTTCTCAGCAAAGACCAGCGTTTTTGACACAAAAATTTCTTGAGAGGTTTCTCTAACAAAAGATATATGCTAGCTAGTGTTTTTTCATGTTCCTATGTGCATTATAAATGCTATGCACGCCGGAATTTTAATCTAAGCCTCTGTGTTTTCGTGTTTGTATTTTTCTCCCCAGTACTACCACATGACGACCGATGTTGGTTTGTTTGCCTCCTCGTAACTTAGCACTAGCTTCAGTCTAACGACTCCAACAAGAGCGAAAAGATAAAAGATGTGTGTGTGTATGTATCTGTTTGTCTATCTGTCTAAATTTGTCTCTGTAAATAGTAATAATAATAATCCTTTCCACTAAAGGCACAAGGCCTGAAATTTGAGTGAAGGGGATAGTCGATTACATCGACCCCAGTGTTTCACTGGTACTTAATTTATCGACCCCGAAAAGATGACGGGCAAAGTCGACCTCGGCGGAATTTGAACTGAAAATGTAAAGACGGGCCAAACACTGCTAAGCATTTTGCCCGGTGTGATTAGCGATTCTGCCAGCTCGCTGCCTTAAACATAAATAATAATAATAATAATAATAATAATAATAATAATAATAATAATAATAATAATAATAATAATGCCCTGATGCAGTATTAGGCAGTGGCTCTCGTGGCTTCTGGTTTTAACTGATTGGAAGTGTTATCATGTACATTGTTTTGCCTTGGTATAAAAGATGGGCTACAGCAAATATTCTGCTTAATACCACAGATTTGCTTGTCACTTGTTTGACCATAACCAGTTGAGCATGTCCCTTGGTGGCTGACGACATGTATATCTCTGACCATGAGCAGAAGTAGTGGCGGGGGTGCATCATAGCCATGTGTTGAGTGTTCTTTGGGGCTTGAATAATTCACCTTTGGAAACATGGGTGTTTTGCTCAACATCCTTAAACAAACCTTATTCAGGGACCGTTTGAGCGGGATGGGCTACTCGACCTGAAGAAAATTCTAACTGGGCCCCACTTGCAATGTCATGTGCTGTTCATCTTGATATGAGATCACCATGTCGCGCACATATAGTTGTGATGCATGTGCCTGGTGTACCCTTATCAGACGGGTAGTCATGGTGGGTATAATGGGCTTCGTATATTTTACCCCAGTGTCACTTTGATGGCATGCACTGCTCTCTCACTCAATGATAACAATAATAATAATAATAATAATAATAATAACAACAACAACAACAACAACAATAACAATAATAGTAATAATAATAATAATAATAATAATAATAATAATAATAGTAATAATAATACTTTCTTTATTAGCTACAAGGGCCCAATGATACTTCAAGCTTATAAGCGTTCACTGTGCATTGGTTAAGGTAAATAGTCTAATAATGGGGTGTATGAGCCCTCGACGGAAAAAGTGGGTATTTGTACACTTTCCACATGTACTAATACCCACTCTTTTTCCGTCGAGGGCTTATATGCTCCAATATTAGCCAATATACGGTGAACGCTTATAAGCTTCAACCTTATCATTATATATATACATATATATATATATATATA
>NC_068988.1:18762182-18762977 GCF_001194135.2 Octopus bimaculoides | reverse complement strand
ATTCTTAGTGTCTCTTCAAATGGAAGCAACACTGCATATTTCTGCTTAGTGTTTTGTCTTATTGTTGTTGCTTCTATTTTGCTGTTGTTGTTGTTGTTGTTGTTGTTGTTGTCTTCGTCGTTGTCTTCGTCGTCGTCGCCGCCGCCGCGGTTAACTGCGATGGTGATGGTAGTGTTGGTGGTGCCGCTGCTGATTCCGTGGTTACGGGCGTGCATATTTTACAGTGTACATTTGTGAATAATGGAAAAGAAGAGAGGGGGGGGTCGCCTTTGTGTGTGTGTGTGTGTGTGTGTGCCCTGGTGGAATGTTTGCCGTTGTTTATATATACGCGTGCTTATTTGCGAGTATGCCTACGTGTGAATGCATACATGTGCGTATGCGTGTTCGTATATGTGTGTGTGTGTGTGTGTGTGTTTATCTACGTGTGTGTTTGTGAGTGTCTCCATGAGTGTGTATTTTGTGTATGTACTATGTGTGTGTGTGTGTGTGTGTGTGTGTGTGTCTGCGTGTGTACCCAGCTGTCACGTTCGTCATTGTGCATACATTTGCATCTATGTGTATGTGTGCACACCACACATGCATGTAAGTGTGCCTTTCTATTTAGGTCAAAGTTCAGATTTGCACTTACTCGTGTGCCGCTATGTGTGCCTCTACGTGTGTTTGTATACGTGCGTGCATGTGGCTCTCTACATACGCACGTTTGTGGATGCATGTATGTGTGTGTTCGCGTGTGTACCCAGCTGTTACTTTTGTCATTGGGCACATATATATTTATATATATATGTATATATATAT
>NC_068988.1:18759750-18760318 GCF_001194135.2 Octopus bimaculoides | reverse complement strand
GTTTTGAGCACTTACGTTTATGTATATATATATAGAGATATATATATGCATATATGTGTGTGCGTATAGATAGATAGATAGATAGATAGATAGATAGATAGATAGATAGATAGATAGATAGATAGATAGATAGATAGATAAAGAATAAATTATTATTCTACTTTGACATACAGTAATAACACAATGTTACAAAGCAGTTAGTGTTAATTCCCTTTGATGGAGAAGCAGTAGGTGTTGAGACATTTTCTTCGAGTTCTCCATAGACATTAGCAGTAGAAGTGAATTAGCTCCCACCGGAAATCGAACCCTCGCTACCATGATCGCCACATGAATAGTCTTCTTGTGTAGGTGTATCGATGTTTTGACATTCATTTATATACGCGTCATGTATGCATAAACATATACGTGCATTTGTGTATAAAGTACATATTCATATAATTATGTATGTATGTATGTATATGCATATAAGTATACATGTTTGTGTATGAATGTATATATATGCACATCATAAATATATATAGACATATATATATATATATATATATATATATATATATATATATATATA
>NC_068988.1:18758027-18758950 GCF_001194135.2 Octopus bimaculoides | reverse complement strand
ATATATATATATATACGTGGGTAATGTTAGGGGCGTTTGCGCATCAAAAAGCAAATGCACTGAGACGGAAGATAAAAGAACAAGATATGCTCTAGTAAACAACACTTGTGCACTCCTTGCCTTCTCCAGAGTGAAAGGGACATCGGAGTGAATGTGTGGTAGTGGGAGACATTTATTATTATTATTACTATTATCTTTATAAGTTTTATAATTAAGAAAGCAACTTCATCATCATCGTCGTCATCGTAATATCAAGTATCACTAGCGTTATGGTTACTCTTATTGTTTATGGTGTTTAAGAAAAGACACTATGGATGGATCATCTCCGCAACGAAATATACGGTGGAGACAAATTGAAAAACATAAGAAGGATAAAGGGGAAACATTTTCAAAACTCCATGGAAGAAAGATCACAAGACGGTGATGACAGAATTAGTTATATCTACTTACATGATATAAAGGAACTCACACACCATACACGCACATATTTAAATATGTGCGTTTATATTTGTATGTGCATGAATAGTGAGTGTGTTCGTGTATGCATTTATTGACACACACACACACACAAACATACACACACACACATACATACAAATATGTAAAGATATATATTTGGTTTGGTAATGCAAACAGAAAAGATAGAATTTAGAAATATACTGAGTTCACCAGAGGATGTCCTAGCGTCGAAACGTCCATAATGTAGACTAATATATACATACTATACATACAAACCTTCACGTATATATATATATGTGTGTGTGTGTGTGTGTGTATAAAACAAATTCTCTTGTTTGTGTGTGTATGTGTGCCAGTTTGTGTGTGTCTGTGTGCGTGTGTGTACGCATATAAATATATATGTGTATATAATATGGACACGCTCGCACGTGAGTGTGCATGTATATATATATATATATATATAT
>NC_068988.1:18755471-18757181 GCF_001194135.2 Octopus bimaculoides | reverse complement strand
TATATATATATATATTGAGAGAGAGAGAGGAAGAGAGCGAGAGAGAGAGAGAGAGAGAGATGCGTGTATCAGGGTAAAAGAGTAAAATATTTGTGCAGATGTGTTGAATCAAACGTATACGTTCATCATCTGAGATTGTACAATGCACGTGTATATCTATCTATCTACATATATTTTACGTATATATATGCACCATATACCTAAATGCCTATATGTATATAATATGTATATATGTAAATAATATATAGATATATATATGTTATATATATATATATATATCTATATGTGAAAAAGTGCCACACCCTAACAGTTGAGGGAACCCGTGGAAGAGGTAGGCCCAGGAAGACCTGGGCTGAGGTGGTGAGGCAAGACCTTCGTACATTGGGCCTCACCGAGGCGATGACTACGGACCGAGACCTTTGGAAATGGGCTGTGCGTGAGAAGACCCGGCAAGCCAAGTAAGATCGTTGCCAGTGCCCCTGGACTGGTTCTTGTGCGGGTGGCACATGAGATGCACCATTTTGAGCGTGGCCGTTGCCAGTACCGCCTGACTGGCTCCTGTAGGATTTTCGAGCGAGATCGTTGCCAGTGCCCCTGGACTGGCTTGTGCGGGTGGCACATAAAAGACACCATTTCGAGCGTGGCCGTTTTCGTGCGGGTGACACGTAAAAGCACCCACTACACTCTCTGAGTGGTTGGCGTTAGGAAGGGCATCCAGCTGTAGAAACTCTGCCAAATCAGACTGGAGCCTGGTGTTGCCATCCGGTTTCACCAGTCCTCAGTCAAATCGTCCAACCCATGCTAGCATGGAAAGCGGACGTTAAACGATGATGATGATGATGATGATATATATATATACACACACATATATCTATATGTGCCTATTTATATACGTATATATATATGTGCATATATACAGAAACATATATATATATACATATATAAATATGCACATATTTATACACATACAAATATGTATGTATATACGTATGTGCACACAATATTTTGGTGAGCATGTATGTATGTTTATGCATACATATGTATGCGGTTTTATATATATTATCATGCCAAAAGACACAAGCAAACATACAGAAGTGTATGATACTAATAATATTCAAATATACGAACTTATATACGAACATGCATACAAATATGCATATATCCGTAATACGTACATACACATGTATATATTCAGGCATGCATTCTCTCCAACTCTCTCTTTTTCTCTCACCGTCTCTGTCATACACACGTACGCACACGCGCACGCACATTAAAGAGAGTTCCCCAAAGATGTAAAATACGATTAGTGTTGTTGTTATGGTGGTAATTGTTGTGTAGGGGTCGCTGTTGTCGATCGTTAGAAAGCCTGTGATGATGGTGGTGGTGGTGGTGGTGACAGCGATGTCTATGCTGGTGGTATGCAAAGAGAAACGGAAAAAAGAGGGTCAAAGATATATATAAAAAATAGTTATATAGAGAAGAAAGGGATTAGTAAGAATGAAGTAGGTCACGTAGCAGGGAGACGGAGAAGGGGGTTCTAATACTGTGTGTGTGTGTGTGTGTGTGTGTGTGTGTGTGTGTGTGTGTGTGATCAAAGATAGGGCGGTGGGACGGCGTGAGGTAGGAGTCGGCTGCTATATTGGAAAAATAAAAACAAGGCCTTAAGCATTGTTGAGGGAAAAATATTGAAAGATGACTGTGATTGAAAGT
>NC_068988.1:18754089-18755267 GCF_001194135.2 Octopus bimaculoides | reverse complement strand
GGTGGTGGTGGTAGTGGTGGTGGTGGTGATAGTTGTGAAATTAGGGTTCGGTGTTGGTAGCGGTGGTCATTGCGATTTTGGTAAGAACAGTGTTGGTGGTAGTGTTGGTGGTAATGGTGATGGTAGTTGTGGTAGTGGTTGTTGTGGCGGTTGTGGTGGTAGTGGTGGTGGTGGTAAGACTATGATGGTAATGGCAGTAGTTCTGTAGTAGTGGTAAATTGAAAGTGATAGTAGAAGCGTATTGGTTTCTGAAGAAGAAGAAGAAGTAGTAGTAGTAGTAGTAGTAGTAGTAGTAGTAGATATTAATGATTGCGCTGGTGGCTGTGGTTGTGGTGGTGGCGGTAAAAATACTGATGGTGGATTCGTGCTGATGTAGCAAACAATGATGATAATGATGACGATGATGGAGACGATGACGATAATAATGATGATGATGACGATGATGATAATGATGATGACGACGACGATGATGATGATGATGATGATGATGATGATGATGATGGTGACGGTGATGGTGATGGTGATGATGATGATGATGGTGATGATGATGTCGACGATGACGACGACGACGATGATGATGATGATGAAGATGGCGACGACGATGACGATGATGATGACAGCGATGACGACGATGGTGGTGCTGATGACGCCCCCAACTCCGCCATACCCACCACCACGATGACGAAGATAGTAGTGGGGACGGCGGCGGTACTGGTGATTGTGGTGGCTGCTTTGACAGCGATGCTTGTAGCAGTCTTTGCCATGTCCAACTATGAAATGAGAAGAAACAAAAGACTTCTGAGAGCAAACAGTTTTCGGAAGAAGTTAATTGCCAAATAGATATTGGTACCACTGGTTAATAATGGTAATCCTTGTGTGGATGTTGTTACTAATAATGGTGTTGTAGCTGTTGTTGTTGTTGTTGTTGCTTAACACGAGGTCAACCGAGGTCAAGCAAATCTATGATTATTGCACTTCCAACAATGACAATTCTCGTCATCCATTGTTTTCATCCTTATTTAAGTCGATAAACTTTGGATTTGTGGGAAACTGGCTGCTATTTCTATTCTTGGCTGGTCCATCGATCGTCTAGAAACATTCTTTTCTTGATCGTTATTCGCTGGTTAGTAATCGGGTGAGGTGATGGTGGTTGTGGTGTTGGTGGTGGTGGTGGTGGT
>NC_068988.1:18749666-18751173 GCF_001194135.2 Octopus bimaculoides | reverse complement strand
ATATATATATATATATATATATATATGCATAATTTGCATACGCTTACATACTTCGGAATTCTTTCGTATAAGCATTACATGCTCATCCAGAGCGTGTATATACATGATGTATAAAAACAAACATCCTTCATTCAATGCAAGATTTGCCCTGAAGTTAAATTTGAAAACATGTTAATTTAAATCAAATCAATTTTGGTCTATATGTGTGTGTGTGTGTGTGTGTGTGTGTGTGTGTGTGTAGGCATGTACGTACCGAATTTGATTTGATTTGAATTAACGTTTTTTGTTGTTGTTGCTTTTTTGTTTTTTTTTCGAATTTAGCTTGAAGGTTCATCTTGTATTGAATGGGGACACATGAATTCCAAAATGGGAACCAATATAAATTCCTCCATGCTCATACGCGCACGTGTGTGTGTGTGTGTATATGTGTGTATGCGCGTGTTCCTGCAGGAAGGAGCACACAAGCGCACAGTCATACATAAACGTCACGCGCACACGCATAGGCGTTTGTACATGAGAATGCAGCAGTAGCGGCTGTAGTAGTAGTAGTAGTAGTAGTAGTAGTAGTAGTAGTAGTAGACGACTATCATTCGCGAAGTGACTAAGACTGTCTTAATGAATCAGGTGTCAGAGGTACACTCAAAAACTACAACTATGCCGCTACACACCACATATGTACAATAGGCGAGAGAGAGAGAGAGAGTGTGTCGAGGAGGGAGAAAGAGAGGTGGGGGAGAGAGAGAGAGAGATGTTAGTCATATAGTCTTCTGTTTCAATCCCATTCACTTCTGGGAGAGACACGAGGTCTTTGATGTAGTTTTAATGTGAATGGCGTCCGCAGCTGGAAGTGATCGCAGTACTCCACTTTCAAAAGAAGGTTACTAAACTGGATATATATATATATATGTGTGTGTGTGTGTGTGTGTGTGTGTGTGTGTGTGTGTGTGTGTGTGTGTGTGTGTGTGTGTGTGTGTGTGTGTGTGTGTGTGTGTGTGTGTGTGTGTGTATAAAGAAGAAGAAGAAGAAGAATTTAATAAGGATTTATTCTTCTCTATTCTAGGCACAAGGCCCGAAATTTTGGGGGAGGGGATCAGTCGGTTAGTTCGACTCCAGTACGCAATTGGTTCTTAATTTATCGATCCCGGAAGGATGAAAGGCAAAGTCGGAATTTGAACTCAGAGCATTAAGACAGACGAAATACCGCTAAGCATTTCGCCCGGCGTGCTAACGTTTCTGCCAGTTGACTGCCTTTAATAAGGCTCTATTGAATAGATTAAAACAGATCAAATGTGAAGCACGCTTACGTATGATGGCTAGACAATATGATACAAATCAACAGATAAAACAATCTCTTCAGTTCGCGAAAAGAGAATCAATTAAGTAAAATAAAGTCCAAGAGTATAGATGAATGGACTTTATTGTAGATCTACAAACACAAATAAGCATATATATTTTTAGCTTCCTTAATAGAAATTTTAATTCCTATAATAATCAAACCCTGCTATTG
>NC_068988.1:18744163-18746354 GCF_001194135.2 Octopus bimaculoides | reverse complement strand
ATATATATATATATATACATAGACATACATGTACTTAAATAATCGCTTGAGTATACATGTTGTGATTTAGGCACAAGGCTAGCAGTTTTGCATGGGGGAATTTTTGTCGGCGTCATCAACTCCATTGCTTGACTGTAATTTTACTTCGTCGACCCTGGAGGTTTGACAGACAAATTTGACTTCGGCGCTATTTGAACTGAGAATGTAATGAGCTTGAACAAATACTGCAAAGCATTTTCCCGACGCTCTAACTGTTGTGCAAGCTCGCTGCCTGAATGCTAAAAATCTTTCCTCATTTCAGTCGAAGGTCTGTTCCATCAGCTCTACCTGGAGTTCAAAACTCCAGCCTTGTCCCACCAATTTTGCTTGAGAATTTAGTTGAACGTACACGTGTCTGTGTCTGGTGTATTCGATCACATCACTAACTCAAGGAGGAGGTCATCCAGTTGATTGAACAAGAGGACGATCTTACGTCGGAATCACCGAGAGCCCACTCTGTTGCCTTATCCACTGTAGACTAAGATAAAGAGAAACATTCAAAGCATCTTCCTATAATCATAATATATTGTTTTGCTCGAGAATACAACGTTCTGACCTGGAAGTGAACCTGCAATGTAAGGCTAACAGAACGCCCCAACGATTATATCGCATACTTTCACTATTTCTCTTTACATGTTATTTAATTAACACTAAACAGCAGTAAGAAACATAATCGAGTTTATTTATAACAAGAGTAACGTGTAAAAACAAAAAGAACATAGTTATGAAACAGCCGAGTAAAATGGGATCTGGAAAAAAATCTGGGTTTGTTTTTAACACTCGAAAAAAAATGTGTGTTCGTTTCTAAATATATGTCTGTGTGTATACATCCACATCTATGTATGTATGTATGTATGAATGCATGTATATACATACATACACACACATACATATGTGTGTGTGTGTATATATATATATATATATATATATATGAAAAAGATCTCTAGCGTTATTTTCAAAACCAAAGATAAAAATTGTGTGTGTGTGTGTGTGTGTGTGTGTGTGTGTGTGCGTGCGTGTTTGTGCGCACGCTTGCTTATGTGTCTCTGTCTGTATGTGTGTGTGTTCCGATGGATTTCATTCTGAAATAGGAAAGAGCATGTCGGATTTTCATGTAGCTGTTACTATGTGGAAAATGTGAGTCGATGCCAAAATATGATAAAAACAAGTAAGTGAATAAATAAATAAATAAATATAAGCAAAGCAAAGTAGAACGTAAACAAGTGTAAAAAGAAGCTGTTCTTTGAAACGTCTTAGAATATGAATGCTGGTCGGAGAATATGGTACCTTATTTTGTTTTCGTCAAAGAGCTACTATTTTAAGATTGTAGAAATGCCAAATTTGAACAGAAGACCTGCCAACTGTATATCTGCACAAATACACACACACACACACACACACACACACACACACACACACACACACACACACACACACAGAGTTATTCACACACACACACTATATTCTACACACACACACTATATTCTACACACACACATACACACGCCTTGTAGAATCATATTGATTTCAAATATATTGGGTTTATGCAAGCATATGCACAAAAGATATTGTATCGTGGTAAAGTGATTTTCACCACTTAAACATAAACACTATCAAATTTCCTTTTCAAAGGTAACTTATAAAAGCCATATACTAACGTGATTCACAAAATAAATTATCATTACGATCTACTACTACCTACCTACAACAATTAATGTAATCATATTCTTATTTATTCCACTACGTTTTTTTCTCATTTCCTTCTTTAAACTGTTCTTTCTTATATACAGCTCCTGTTGCAGTTGATATCTTTGTTGTTATAACCGCCAGTGCTTCGATATTATTTCAATAATCGGTTTAAGCCAGGAATAGCAAACGATCTAATGTGTATTTGAATATACGTTGTTGGTTTACTCTGTATTTATGTTTAATGCGATGGACGAGTACCGTAACATTGCTTGGGAGCTCATTCATCAAAGAGTGACGTTGAATTCCCTATGACTACGACAGCACAATTTCTGTACGAATCACTTCTTATGATACACACACAGACGCACAAACAAACACATACACACACAAGCACATACACACATACGCATACATGTATAAATGTATGTATGTATATGTATACGTATCATATATACATATATAT
>NC_068988.1:18743439-18744153 GCF_001194135.2 Octopus bimaculoides | reverse complement strand
ATATTATATATATATATTTGTGTGTATGTATGAGAAACGAGATGATTTAGGGCTAATAAATATGTCAGCCAACAGAAGAAAAATATAACGACGCGTTGTGCTTGGAAGATATTCATGACGCAGGAAAACTCGTCATTATCGCTCTGGAAGCTGGCGAAGACATTTCATTTCTAAGTAAACGTTACATCACACAGGCAAGGCTCAACTTCACATTCAAATCAAAATTATAAATATATTAATATATTATATTAATTGAATTTAGATAATACTTCCATAAATCGATAAACGTTTTAGAACATAGGTACTTTGTCATTTCGCCCAGTGGAATCGAAAACTGAGAAACTAAGATATAAACACAATATATATAACTGCAGGATGAAGCGCCATTGCATAGTGCCAAAGATCCCAGCATTGCCATCGAAATACAGGACCAGATACTGCAACAGCTTGGGCTTCAAATGGCCACAGCTCTTCAATATCCTTCCAAAATGCCTGAAAGACCTGCATGGTGTGGATGTAAGTGACTTTAAAACAAAGCCTGGTAAGTGGATTTGGTTGACGGAAACTGAACCTAACGGTTCGTCAAAAGGGAACGATAGAATACTCTCCGGTTTATATATAAAAAAAAGGGAATGTATTGGGGTCGATCCATTCGACGCCCCAGCATGGCCGCAGATTAATGACTGGATTCAAAGATATATATATATATATATA
>NC_068988.1:18742131-18742634 GCF_001194135.2 Octopus bimaculoides | reverse complement strand
ATATATATATGCATGTATGTATATGTATGTGTGCGCGCGTGTTTATGAGACTGCGTGTGTGTGTGTAAATACGTGTATATTTATATATATTTATATATATATATATACACATACACATACTTGCATACATACACACACACACACACACACACACACACACACACCCTATCTCAAACACGCGCGCACACATACATACACACACGCGCACACAAAGATACAGATGTAATCATATTCTAAAAGAACAAACGTAGTAACCAAAAAATGCTTCTCCTCCATTTCAAGAATGATTTTACTGTTTAGTGTGAAAATAAACAAGAGTTGACAGCTGTTATGGTCAGCACTAATCTGTTGTCTATTGTCTTGATGAGATGGCTACTCCATGACTGTCTATACTACGCCAGTGCTCCGCTTCGAAAATCCTTTATTCACATTCTTTGTTTCTCACACGTTCTATGTCTGTCGCTCTCTCTCTCTCTCTCTCTCTCTCTCTCTCTCTCTCTCTC
>NC_068988.1:18740610-18742121 GCF_001194135.2 Octopus bimaculoides | reverse complement strand
CTCTCTCTCTCTCTCTCTCTCTCTCTCTCTCTGTCTCTCTCTCTCTCTTCGCTAACATTCTTTCATTCTCTCTTTTTCTTATCTTTGCCCGTTTCTCTGTGCGTACGCACGCACACACACAAGCACGCACGCACGCACGCGCACACAGACACAAACACGCGCATACAGTTACGGATACATCGATTCGTACTCACTCACATTCTTTCATACATTTATGGTTGTCAAGATAAACATAGATGTAACCTTGTCTAGAAATATATTAATAATATAGTATGCACAGACAGACAGACAGACAGACAGACAGACAGACAGACAGACAGACAGACAGACAGGCAGGCAGGCAGGCAGGCAGGCAGGCAGGCAGACAGATAGATTTAGATATCATTTTGGACAGCAATACATATGTATATGTCAAAGCTCATTCATATATGCATATATGTATGTATGTATGTATGTATGTATGTATGTATGTATATGTGTGTGTGTGTGTGTGCGTGTGTGTACACACACACTTCCACAAATACACATGCATACATTTGCTAATCCTATGCATATCTCATGATTAGCGGACGAGTGTATTTTTCCCGTATAAATTTCATGTGAGTGTGTGTATGTGTGTGCGTGAAAGAAAGAAAGAGAGAGAGAGAGAGAGAGAGAGAGAAAGAAAGAGAGTGAATGTGTGTTTATGCATGTCTGTATGTATGTACGTATGTGTATGCATATGCGTGTGTTTGAGTGTGTATGTGTGTATGCGCGTGTTTCAGCGTGCACGTTCATATTATAAAATATGACATTCATTTAAGATGTTATCTATTAAAATAAGTGAATTAAGGAACAAAGACCAATTTTCCAAAGTATTTGTCACGGTTTCCGAACTGAAAACCAAATTATAAGGAGATGTCTTGATGTCTTTTCGAAACCGTCATCGCTCAAATTAGGTCAATTTCGTCATTTTTATTTCTGTTCGGAATTTAGACCAGTATTGATGTGACAATTTTTCAAAACCTTCGTTATTGAATTATCTTCGACATGAATTTTTCGTAAAATAAATTTTTAAAAAAGATTTCATTTATTTTTGTTATCAAAATATTTAGAAGGTTATCATAACAACGTTTTGCTTTTATAATTATTAAAATTGTTGTTGTTTGCACTCCGTCGCTTACGACGTCGAGGGTTCCAGTTGATCCGATCAACGGAACAGCCTGCTCGTGAAATTAACGTGCAAGTGGCTGAGCACTCCACAGACACGTGTACCCTTAACGTAGTTCTCGGGGAGATTCAGCGTGACACAGTGTGACAAGGCTGACCCTTTGAATTACAGGCACAACAGAAACAGGAAGTGAGAGTGAGAGAAAGTTGTGGTGAAAGAGTACAGCACGGTTCGCCCCCATCCCCTGCCGGAGCCTCGTGGAGCTTTAGGTGTTTTCGCTCAATAAACACTCACAACGCCCGGTCTGTGAATCGAAACCGCGATCCTATGACCGCGAGTCTACTGCCCTAACCACTGGGCC
>NC_068988.1:18735742-18738547 GCF_001194135.2 Octopus bimaculoides | reverse complement strand
ATATATATATATATATATATATATATATATAAATCTTAACATATATGTGTGTACATATGCATGTACATGAGTAGGTATGAATACGTGTGTGTGTGTGTGTGTGTTTGTGTCTGTATGTATTCATGTATGTGTATGTATGCATGCACGCATGTATATAATTACGCAAGCATGTATGTGCGTATGTGTTGGTACTGAAGAAAAAACGTTCAACGGCGGTAATTCTTTAAAAATTGTAGAGGAAACCGAAACACGTCTGTAAGAAGATAAACAAGAAGACGTTTTAATGAAGACTGACTTAGCAGGTGGCTGATTAGCTTAATTGGTGAGTGATTAATGGCCATATGGATTGTTATGGCATGATGATATTACTGCCAAGAGAAAAAGAAGAAAAAGAAGACACGAAAGGGAATGAATTTTTTGTAAAACTCTAATGGGAACCGTCGTTCTTAAATCATTTGCTAAAACTAATCTATTTTACTTCCGCTCCGTTCTGTTTTGTTTGACAGAATTTTAAAAAAATGGTGGATACGATATCTACATCATCATCATCATCAACCACACCCGGACATTCCTGTTTCGAATCCTCGGAACCATACGACCGGTTATTCGGTTCCGTGGGATCATAATGGCCGAGAATACAACAGGCCTACTGTCCCCTTGAAGAGGGGAGCCACACAAAGACAAAAGATTTCTTTACCAATCTATTCTTTTATTCATTTATTTGTTTCAGTCATTTGCTTGCGGCATGCTGGAGCACCGTCTTGACGGGTGTTTTTAGCTGAAGAAATCAAACCCAGGGTTTATTCTTTGTAAGCCTATTACTTATTCTATCGGTCTCTTTTGCCGAACTTCTAGTTACGGGGACGTGAACACACCAACATCGGTTGTCAAACGGTGGTGGGGGATGAACACAGACACAAAGACACATTCTTATAAATACATACAAGAAGACACACCACACACACACACACACACACACACATATTTATATATATATATATATATATATATACGGCGGGTTTCTTTCAGTTTCCGTCTGCCAAATCCACTCAGAAGGCTTTGGTCGGCCCGAGGCTATAGCTGAAGACACATGCCCAAGCTGCCATGCAGTGGGACTGAACCCAGAACCATGCAGTTGGGAAACAAGCTTCTTACCACACAGCCACGCCTGCATCGATCTAGCTTTTCTTTTCTTTTTTTTTTTCCTTCCTTTATATATTTGTATTAAAAAACATTTCTCATGCTCCTAGCAGAAAAAAATGGAAAAGGCGTTACCCCCGGATGAGGGCGAGGGAGATGCACTGGAGCAGCCACTCTGCCTCACAGGTTTTCGCACATGCACAAAGTCATCTCTGCTCCAATTGCAGTGGTCAGGAATATGGTCCAGGAGACAAGAACGTCGGAGGTCTCAATTGGCACAGGCTCGACCATAAACCTATCGGAAAGCGATCGACACTTTAACAGCTTGATTTTCTCAGCCTGACAAGCACCGGAGTCAGGGCTCGTCGGAGAAATATTCATTTAGAGCTGAGTGAGCTGAAGCAACGTGAAGTGGTGTGTTTTGCTCAAAAATACAATGCAACACCCAGTCCAGGAATCAAAATGACGAAAGTAGTTTTGCAGGGCATAACATATAAGACACCGAGTTTACAGCAGGCTTCCATTTCCACTGATTAAGACTCCAAACCCTCGTAAACTTATTCATTTACAGCTAGATAGGTGAAGCCACATGAAATGAAGTATTTTGCTTAAGAACACAATGCACCAGGAATCGAAACCAAGACCTTGTGAACTTGTGTGCAACGCCTTATCCACCAGGTCACGTGCGTAAGGTCTTGTATTACGTCTTTTGTTGTTGCCTGAGTTGAAATTCTTTTCAACTCTGGCACAAGGCCCGAATTTTTGAGGGGAGGGGGCCAGTCGATTAGATCGACTCCAGTGCGAAACTTGTACTTATTTTATCGACCCTTAAAGGATGAAAGCAAAGTCGACCTCGGCGGAATATGAAGTCAGAATGTAAAGACAGATGAAATACCGCTAGGCATTTTGCCCGGCGTGCTAACGTTATTTTATTTTTTATTGCCCACAAGGGGCTAAACATAAAGAGGACAAACAAGGGACATACAAAGGGATTAAATCGATTACATCGACCCCAGTGCGTAACTGGTACTTATTTTATCGACCCCGAAAGGATGAAAGGCAAAGTCGACCTCGGCAGAATTTGAACTCAAAACGTAAAGACAGACAAAATATCACTAAGCATTTCGCCCGGCGTGCTAACGTTTCTGCCAGCTCACCGCCTTCCCGAGTTGAAATTATGCCGGGCACCACTTTGCACTTTCATTTGCGCGGCGATTAATAAAATCAAGTCGATGTAATCCTTCATTCATCCAACTCGTTATTCTGTACTTTGATTAATGTTAAATACTGCCATTTTGTATTATATTATATTTGCTTAATTATCTTTCTACGTGTGTGGGTGTGCGCGGGTGTGTTGATATGTTTGAATTTATATGAAATATTTATATGTTGCTTAATTATGTAATGTATGCATGTATGTGCGTTTGTATGCATACATGCATACAATATATCTACATACATATAAATCTATAAACATATGTGTTGTTTAATGTGTGGGCGTGTATATATATATATATAATATTAGGGATAAAAAGCCAAATTTACAAGTAAAAACACAATTAAATTCAAATTATTAAAAATTCAAATTAAATTAAGTTTCACAGTATAAAATATACATACATACATATATATATATATATATATATATATATATATATATATATA
>NC_068988.1:18732151-18735191 GCF_001194135.2 Octopus bimaculoides | reverse complement strand
ATATATATATATATATATATATATATATATATATATATATACATACATATATACCTATCTGTCTCTCTAACACACACACACATGCACACACCACACACACACACACCACACACACACACACAACGTACTGGTTTCCATCAAAGGATTTCTCTGACGATGAGTCATAGCAACAAACATCATGTAGACATAATAGACTATGAGAGGTAGTTTAGTAAGGGGAAACATGGAAGCTGCAGGTCCCAGTAAAATAGAGGGAACTCTCGTCTCCAACAAACCTGACAGGACGTGTCTAGCACTTCCGACATCTGTCATCCAGAAGGATGGAAAGTAAAGTTGACCGCAGCGAGAAGTGAACTCGAAATTTATGAGCTATTAACTAAATACTGCAATGTCATTTATCCGAGGTTGTAATAATTCTCTGAATGCCACTGCTACCCTCGGGCTTATTACAGCTTGTGATGGTCGTCGTTGTTGTTGTTGCCTTCGTGGTGGCTGCGGTTGATCTCGTTGTTAGGGTTAGTGTTATCTTCAGGTCAACCCACATTGTGAAGGCCTATGTCCGAAGGAGTTCCAACCGTGGTCATCTCGGCTTTTTCTTAGAATTGCGGCCATGCTGGGGCACCGCCTTGAAGGGCTTAGGCAAACAAATTCACCACAGTACATACTTTTAAAATTTGATAATTATCCTCTCGATCATTTTCGCCGAACCGCTATGTTACGAGGACGTAAACAACCCCGTACTAGTTGTTAAGCCGGAAGGGGTACAAACACACATACACTCACATATATACGATGGGCTTCCACGCAGTTTCCGTCCATTTAATTCACTCACAGGGCATTAGTTGGCCCAGAACTATAATAAAAGACACTTGCTCAATGTACCGCGCAGCAGGACTGAACCCAAAAGTTGCGTGGCTGCAAAGCGATCGTCTTAACCACACAGCCATATTTGCATCGTATAATATTCCACCAATTTTTATAAACCGTTTGTGTGAGAATATTTGTGAGTCATATAGAAGAAATATTTGTCATATGAAGACTGACAAGCACAGTGGTTTCGAACCGTACCGGACAGAAAGACAAAAGGAATATAGAAAACAAAAAACATGAAAAAAAAAACGGGATGCAAAAGAAAAAAAAAAGAAATACAATATGAGTAATTCGCTGAAAGCTACATTATGTCTCTTTCAAGCAGTTTGTAATTGTAATGCCTTTTTTGTTGTTATTGCTGCTTCTGTTTTTCTTGTCGGAGTTAATATTGATACTGATAGTTGGCAATCTTTGTAGCAATATTTGTCAGATAGAAGGGCTGAGATAGATGACAAGTGTCGGAAGTGCTAGTCACGTCCTGTCAACTTTACTGAAGATATGAGTACACTATGTTACTCTTTGTTTTACAGGGATCTACAGCTCCCACGTCTCCATTTACTAAACAACCGCAGCGGATCATCTTCTGCAATCTTTGTTACTGTGACCTATCGTCAGAGAATTATTTTTTCCTTTTCGTTTTTATATTAGAAAGTAATACTTCGTGTTAAATTATACATGAGAATATATACATAGGCATACAAACATAAATACATAGACACACATACACACACAATTATATACATAAGCGCGCAGATATGTACAAGCATAGATGTGAGTGCATAGAAATTTGTATATATACGTATATATGAGGGTACATATGAACATACGTATCTACATAAATACATATGTTCGTGTGTATATGTGTGTGGTGTGTGTTGTGTGTGGGTAGTTGTAGAAACACGTTTATATATAGGTACATATATGAACAGGAATATAAATACATACATGCATACATACATATGTATGTATGTGTGTGTGCGCGCGCGCATGTTTTTGTTTTTTTGTGTGTATGTGTATTCACATACGCGCATTCACTCTCATTTCTATACATATGCACATATTTCTTGTACATGCAAAAATAGTTATATGTGCCAGCATCTAAATGTATAAATACATATGCATATATGTATATATAAATATGTACATATACACACTTATACGTATGTATAAATATATATAGATTTATACACATATACATTTATATATACATATATATATATATATATGTATATATATATATATGTATATATATATATATATATATATATATATATATATATATATATATACACGTATGTATGTATCTCCTGTTGACCCCTAAATCCTACTGGCGTCCGTAGATTGACAGCACTTGCACAAGTAAGTATCTGTACACGCACATATATAGACATAAACTGCTATATATATATATATATATATATATATATGGAGAGAGAGAGAGAGATAGAGAGAGAGATGTATCTAGATGTAAATTTAGAGGCATTTATAGATATGAAAATAAAAACAGGAAAAGAGAACATAAAATGTTAGTATATGTATTCGCATTATTAAAGCAGAGAAAAGAGGCGAGATAGCGGAATGGTTGGCATACAGGACAAGATGCATAGCTGCATGTCGTCCGGTTTTATGTTCTCAGTTCAAATTCTGCAAAGGTCGAACTTTACTTTTCGTCCTTTCGATAATCAAGAACCAATGAAATACTCGGGTCAATGTAATCGGCTAGTCTCCTTCCTCTGAATTTCAGGCCTTGTGCCTAAAAGGATTATTAAGGTGACAATTTGGCAGAATCGTTAGCGCGTCTTCCTGTTTTACGTTCAGAGTTCAAATTCTGCCGAAGTCGACTTTGCTTTACATCCTTTGGGAGGTCGATAAAAGCAGTACCATTCAACTCGGTGTAATCGACTAGCCCCTGCCCAGATACCAAAATTTCGACGCTCGTGTTTATTGTTGTAGACAGGATTACTAACCAGCAGCTTACAGAATAACTCAAGACAGAAAAAAACAGACAGA
Source organism: Octopus bimaculoides (assembly GCF_001194135.2). Classification (NCBI taxonomy): domain Eukaryota; kingdom Metazoa; phylum Mollusca; class Cephalopoda; order Octopoda; family Octopodidae; genus Octopus; species Octopus bimaculoides. The sequence continues at coordinate 18,732,311 of NC_068988.1, read as the reverse complement.
CAGACAGGCATTATATACGCTTTTATTTCAATTATGTTATGTACTTTTCCAAACAAAAAACCGCAACTAACTGCGTTCAATTTAATATAACAATATCATATTATGTAGACTAGCTGAATAGAAAAAACATTTCAAGCTCTTACATTATGATATATATATA
>NC_068988.1:18730349-18732141 GCF_001194135.2 Octopus bimaculoides | reverse complement strand
ACATATATACATATTCAGCTCTGTGTGTGTGTGTATTGATGAAGGTAAATGAGCCGAAATTTCCAAGTGGCTGCCAACTTTTTCCTTGTTAAAATATAATGTGATACTCTACTTAAATGTATTGAGTGATCCTTCATTTAATGATTGTCTGTTTTTTGCATATAATTATACAGGGTGGGGTGGGGAATAACGAACATTAATGTATGAGAAAGATAGAGAGAGAGGGGGTGGAAAGAGTATGTTTGTGTGTGTCAGTGTGTGTACATATATACATGCATTCATACATACAACATACACGCATACATATTTTTATCTATGTGGTAAATGCTGTTCAAGATATACGAGGGATAGCTGAAAGGTCCCTGGCTTTTAGGGCATTGCGAAAGGCCTGGTTGGAGGCCCAACCTTCCGAGTTCTTTTACAGAGCTTAGAAAAACACTGGAGGACCGCGGCAATAAGTATGTAAATCTGAGTGGGGAATATGTCGAATGAGCTCAAAATTAACTGATTCCCCCTGTATTTTCTTTTGCCCAAAGCCAGGAACTTTTCAGCAACGACCTCATATCCACACACTACATTCTCTCGATATTTTCTTTTTGATGTTTTTTTCGTGGTGTGTGTTTTTTTTTTTTTTTTTTTTTTTTTAGAAAGATCTGAAAGTGGAACTCCAATATTTCTTCTAACCTTTTCTTTTATTTTATTTTCCAGAAAACACAATGGGCTTGGGACGAGACTCGTTTGATGGTGATGCATCACCCAATTTACAGGTAAGCATTCATTCTATATAAGAAATTCAATATATTCCTTGAGCTTTTTTTTTAAGACGCACGCATGGGCGTGTGACTAAGCAGCTTAATTTGCTACTGCGTGGTTTCAGTTTCAGTCCTACTGTGTGGCACCTTCTGCAAATGTCTTCTACACTAAGCGCGAGCCGACCACTTTGTGAGTGCATTTAGTACACAGAGACTGTGAGGAAGCCCATCATATATAAGTATTGTGTGTGTGTCTTTACGTCTGTGTTTGTCCCTCGTCCCCCGCGCCGCCGCTTGATAACCGGTGGTGGTTTGTTCACGTCTCCCCGTAACGTAGTGGTTCGGGTAAAGAGACTGCTAGAATAAATACTGGGCTTAAAAGTGAGTACTGGAGTCGATTCGTTCAACTAAAAATTCTTCAAGGCGGTGCCCCAGCATGGCTGCAGTATAATGACTGAAACAAGTAAAAGATAAAACGTGTGTGTGTGTGTGTGTGTGTGTGTGTTTGGACAGATCGGTAGAAAGAGTGGACCAGCTTCTTTCAGTGTCTGTCTTCAAATTCTACTCACAAGGCTTTGGTCAGCTCGGGGATATAATAGAAGATAATTGTACAAGGTGCCAGTCAGTGGGACTGAGCCCAAGACCATATGATTCGGAAGCAAGCCTCTCAACCTCAACTGGTGATGTTTCTATTTCCTGATTCTTCTAAAATGTTGTTCAAACAACTACAGCAAGTTTTCTTTGACATACAAATATTAAAGCTTATGTTAAAAAATGAAAACGTTTACTCTTTTACACTTGTTTCAGTCATTTGACTGCGGCCATGCTGGAGCACCGCCTTTAGTCGAGCAAATCGACCCCAGGACTTACTCTTTGTAAGCCTAATACTTATTCTATCGGTCTCTTTTGCCGAACCGCTAAGTTACGGGGACCTAAACACACCAGCATCGGTTGTCAAGCGATGTTGGGGACAAGCACAAACACACAAACATACACACACACACATACTTATATATATATATATATATATATATATATAT
>NC_068988.1:18728690-18730158 GCF_001194135.2 Octopus bimaculoides | reverse complement strand
TATATATATATATATGAACAAATAGTAAATGAGTATATGCATATATACGTACAGGTATACGACGGGCTTCTTTCACTTTCCGTCTACCAAATTCACTCACAAGTCTTTGGTCAGCCCGAGGCTATAGAAGAAGACACTTACCCAAGGTGCCACGCAGCGAGACTGAACCCGGAACCATGCAGGTCGTAAGCAAGCTACTTACCACACTACGATTCTACAGTTACTTATTATTATTATTATTATTATTATTATTTTCTTTGCTTTGTTTTCTGTTTTATGTCCTTTGAAAATCCGTGCTTTTAATTAGATTAAGAAATTTTGTCTAAGCCATTCAGAACCTGTGAGATGTCTGCCGATATTAGTGCCTGGTTTGCCTAGTACGCAAGCTCCGGTCCTGTTTTTGGTGGGAGACACAAGGGAGATGATTCACTATATAACGGAGGCATGGGAAGAGGTAGAAATAAATGTGGGTGGAAAGAGAATGAAAGAGAGACTGAAGTTCACTAATTCAGAACAAAACCTAATGTAGAGCGCACAATCAGTAGAGATTAGAGACAGTGTGTCTGTGAACTAGTTGCGACGTAGTCGTTGTTGGATCTTTACCAATTAGTTGAGCAGCCTTTTTTGGATTCGGTCTTAGATGTTACTGAGTGTAGCTATCTGTAACACCCGTCCGTAGATGCGAGCAATATTCCAATGCAAGGTTGATTCGAGTTATATCTATGTAGGTAGACATTCCTGTCCACCTACATAGATAAACACAATTTTCTATTTATATCAAACAGCATGACAGCTAAAAGTAAGAAAAACAAAACATCCAGTCATTTTTGTGTTTGAAATGTATCTAGTTTTGCTGTAGAATGAATCTTGGGAATAAACCTCAAGTTGTATGTAAAACATTGGTAGTTATCGGAACAACTACAATTTCTTAATCGTTAGTTATCGTCACGCTATGCTGAACCGACGCCTTGCTATCACGATAACGATGTAGCATATAGTTTCATCAGGAATATAGCTTATTTTTAATGGGAATAAGCTAATTTGCATATTAGTGTTAGTTTGATGACTTATAAATGATTGCTTTTACATCAAACACAGCCATAGGCATAGGAGTGGCTGTGTGGTAAGTAGCTTGCTTACCAACCACATGGTTCTGGGTTCTGTTCCACTGCGTGGCACCTTGGGTAAGTGTCTTCTACTATAGCCTCGGGCCGACCAAAACCTTATGAGTGGATTTGGTAGATGGAAACTGAAAGAAGCCCGTCGTATATATGTATATATATATATGTATGTATGTGTGAACTTTCTGAACTTTCTGTCCGCAGAAGCCATGATAGATCGTTGACCAAACACCATTCAATTTTTTTCTCCGTGTTTTTCTCCTTGTTTCCTCCGTATTCTTTCTGTTGAAGAGCGTACCTCGAAACGTTAAAGACTTTCTGTATTCCCGAGCGTCAAACTAATACAT
>NC_068988.1:18724931-18726775 GCF_001194135.2 Octopus bimaculoides | reverse complement strand
ATTACCGAAATACGACAATTTTTTGCATGAAATAACTTCGAATACAAAAATTTTTTATCTGTTCTATACCACAAAATATACAATTATTCGAAGTTTGAAAGTGTTTCGGTACCAAAAACACTACATAAAAAAATGTTTCCCGTCAAATCACAAAAATCCGAACAGCATGCTCGTGAAATTAACGTGCAAGTGGCTGAGCACTCCACAGACACGTGTACCCTTTGAATTACAGGCACAACAGAAACAGGAAGTAAGAGTGAGAGAAAGTTGTGGTGAAAGAGTACAGCAGGGTTCGCCACTATTCCCTGTTGAGCCTCGTGGAGCTTTAGGTGTTTTCGCTCAATAAACACTCACAACGCCCGGTCTGGGAATCGAAACCGCGATCTCATGACCGCGAGTCCGTTGCTCTAACCACTGGGCCATTGCGCCTCCACGTAAGTTGAGGTAGACCTATATCTAGACGCGCGCGCGCGTACTCATCCAAACATTTATAGGTTTACAGTTACATTCATACTCACGCGTGTACCCATATATACATACACACAACCAATCATGTTAGATTGCAAATATTCTTTTTTACTCTAGGCACAAGGTGCGAAATTTGGGGGGAGGGGACCAGTCGATTAGATCGACCCCAGTACGCAACTGGTACTTAATTTATCGAACACGAAATGAGGAAAGGCAAAGTCGACCTCGGCGGAATTTGAACTCAGAACGTAAAGGTAGACGAAATATCGCTAAGCATTTCGCCCGGTGTGATACCGTTTCTTATTTTTTTATTGCCCACAAGGAGCCAAACATAGAGGGGACAAACAAGGACAGACGAAGGGATTAAGTCGATTATATCGATCCCAGTGCGTAACTGGTACTTAATTTACCAACCCCGAAAGGATGAAAGCCAAAGTCGATCTCGGCGGAATTTAAACTAATCGACTGGTCTCCTCCCCAAAAATTTCGGGCCTTGTGCCTAGAAAAGAGAAGAATATTGCTTCTTTCGCTATTGTGTATGAATGTGAGCACGCGCGCTCTGTGTCCGTGATTCTCCCCTACCACCGCTTGACAACTGGTTTTGGTGCGTCAATGTCCCTATAACTACATATGCGTGTGTATGTACGTATGTATCTATATATCCGCGTGTGTTTATGTATGTATGTATAAATCCGTGTGCGTGTGTGTGTGTGAATAGATATAATCTATGTATATATGTATATATGGTATACATACATACATGCATACATACATACATACAAATGTGTACATATATCAACGCATGTATGTATACACACACACTTCTAACATAACTGACCACTGGCCAGTGAAGTTGTCCCTCATCAGATTCCAACGCCACGTCAACTCCACCACTGCTACCACCGTTGCTACTGTACAGATCCAGTTTCAGAGATAACCCGCATCCATGTGATTGAGAGATGTCGCCAACTCTACATTTTATTTCTAAAGGACATTCCCCCACGTCACAGCGATTTTCTGACGAGGTCAATGACTACTTAAGGAGATAGATAGAGAAGAAATGCCATAAGGATGAATGGGTGGATGCTGTATGTGGGTGAGTGAGTGAGTTAGTGAGAGGATGGGTAAGTTATTTATTCAGTGTAATGGACGGTGGTGGTATTGCATCTTATCGTTGTCACAGTAATTAGGTGACACTACGCCGTTTGTATGTATGGGTGTGTCGGCTTTTGTTAGTCTTTTAATTACTACTATCTGATATATATCAACAGAACAATAACAAGCGTGGGTTTGGCTTGGCCTGGCCTGGCCTGGCTATCTTGGCTCATTGGACAGACAAAAATGATGACATGACGATAGTGGTGGTGGTGGTGGTG
>NC_068988.1:18723037-18724076 GCF_001194135.2 Octopus bimaculoides | reverse complement strand
TATATATATATATATATATATATATATATATATATATATATATATATATATCTATATATACAAATACGTATGTACATATTGTGTGTATATGTGTGTTTGCATACATAAATGTATGTTCATGCTGTGCAAATATGTATGCATGTATGTATGTATGTATGTATGCATGCATGTATGTATGCATGTATGTATATAATGGTATACGTGTATGTGCAGCGACGTGTACTGTATTTAGGTACAGGACGATGATAAATGCTCTCTCATGCAATCATAACGACGGTGCTTAGTTCCAGATTCTGTTACATTTAACGAGTGAATGACTGATGGCTCTCTTTATTCACCATGACACCGGTCTCTCTCAACTTAAACTCCCAGAAGGTTTCCTAACTATGCACAATAACTTTGATAACCTGAGACACATAGAATTATGTATCCTGTCCAGAAGATATACGACAGCTATTATTATGAGGTGTGAACCAAGTAGATGCAGTTACTGAGTCTGTAATGTATAGGTTGTTCTGGAAATATTTAAAAAAAATAATAATAAACAGGAAAATGAATGTGTGTACGCGAGCATATTTGCGTTTATGTATATCGAAGATATAGAAGGAAAGTGTTTTGCATCATTAAAATTTAGTCACTGGTCTGGCCTCCTATTTTTTTTAAATTTTAATGTCAATCATTCTCTTTCGCGCAGTGTCGAGCATGACAAACATACAAACATATGGACACATACATGCATGCACGTGTGTGTGTGCCTGCGTGTATGTCTGCATGTGTTTGTATGTATGTATATAATATATATATATATATATATATATATATATAGATAGATAGATAGATAGGGGACAGACAGACATACCTATCTGCAAACATAGATACTTACATTTTTTCTCCTTGCTTCTTTCTGTGTTCCTTTCAGTTGAAGAGCGTAGGCTCGAAACGTCAAAGACTTTCTCTATTCCCGAGCGTTAAACTAATACATCCATTTGTTGTTTACACCACCTGTCTTCGTCTGTTGTGTTTTTCGTAAATTCTTATA
>NC_068988.1:18721691-18722908 GCF_001194135.2 Octopus bimaculoides | reverse complement strand
ATATATATATAAGAATACCAAAAATGGGACAAGAGCGCAAAACATCCAGACAGTTAAAGGATACAAAAAAGGGACAACAAAATATCCAGGCAGACGATACAAAAAAAAACAAGGACAGGTCATTCGGAGTTTTCTTTCTTCAGTCGAGTTCCAGGATTATCTTTGCAATTTCGGCTGGTTATACTCGAGATTGCTCCAATCTGGCCAGTCCCAAAGAAAAACTAAGCTAAGAGCACGAGATTCCTTAGAAGAAAGCAGCGAATGTATACGAAAACAAGGACGGAAAAAAAAACGGAGAAATGGGACACAAGTACAAATGCAAATAAAGGACATTAACAACGGGAAATAAAGCCATTACGGCGTCTGTTATCTTCTCCTTGTTCCATTGGACTTCAGTCACACAGGGTGACGCCGTGAAGGGTTTAATCGAACAAACTATTTATTTTTTTTGGTCATGGCTGGTATTAATGTCATCAATCGCTTTTGCCGAACCACTGAGGTACAATAGCGCAAACAAACCAGCACCAGTTGTCAAGCGGTAGTGGGAGGACAGACACAAACACAAAGACACAAAGTCACAAATACACACACACACAATTACATGCGACTAAGTTCTTTCCGATTCCGTCTCCGAAATCCCCTCGCAAGGCTTAGTTACTCGCAGACACCTTTATAGATCCTTCACGTACATTATTCACTCTCATATAACTAACTTACAAAGTTTCTCAGATTAGAACTAAATCATACACATATACACGTTTCAGTAGTTAGACTGCGGCCATGCTGGGGCACCGCCTTGAAGAATTTTAGTAGAACGAATCGATGCCAGTTCTAATTTTATTTTTTAAGCGTGGTACTTCTAGCAGGCATTTTTTGCCGAACCGCTAAGTTACGGGGCCGTAAACACACCAATACCGGTTGTCAAGCTATGGTGTGGAAGAAACACAGACACATGCACACGCGCGCATATATGTGTGTGTGTGTGTGTCTCTATTTATGTATATACTAGCAGAGATACCCAGCGTTGCTCGGGATTAAAATGCCATGGTTTGTATAAATATATATATATATAAAAAATATATATATATATATATATATATATATTATAGTTGAAACAGGTGATACGGCAAAGTGCAGCACTGACGACAAAATATTTGGGAAAAGTGAAACAATATTATACTGCTGAAAAAATCGGAAGGGTCGTATATATATATATA
>NC_068988.1:18709503-18712815 GCF_001194135.2 Octopus bimaculoides | reverse complement strand
TATACATATGCATATATATATATGCATACCTATATCTATCTATATATATGCATATATATATATATACATACACACATACATATATATGCATACATACATATATAAATACACACACATATATATATATATATATATATATATATATATATATATTTGACATTTGACGATTTTGTAAGAGCAGCACGGTGTATGTAAGGCGTGAATTATAGTTTTCTCCGCTTAATATCTGCTGCAAAGATGGTAACCAACGTAGCGCAAGAGCGAGTAATCAGCCATGCGATTTCCAGCCCATTCATATCACACTGCTAATGCCCTTTAAAACCACATAATTGTCAAATAATCTCAGTTAAGTTCCACTATGAAATAATAGTCAAAGTCATATATATATATATATATATATATATATATATATATATATATATATATATATATACATATATATATATATATTTGTATGTATGTATGTATACAAACATACATACAGATACATACGGATATGTATAAATACATATATGTACGTAGGTATATATGCATATATGTGTGCGTGTGTGTGTAGAACTAAATGAGGTAAGAAAGAAGAAAAATAACTCATTGTGACCAATGCCATGGATTTGGTTAAGAAACACGAATAAAAGTATATTAAATGTCATGCAATATAAATTCTTGGCTTATTCAAATTATCCTTGCTAAAAGGGACGTTAAACAAACGCTTATCACAATTGCGACAGATTCCAAATGAGTAGGGGAGGTAATCTCAAAAATCAAGCTTTCTCCGTAGTTGACATGCCATTATGGAAAAGACAGGATTTTTGTGTTTTTTTTATGAAGATGAGGACTGCTGTAGCTACGTGTTTCTGCCTCAGTAGAGGCCCACAGCTCAGAAGTTATCTTACCTTCATTTCAAATGTGAGTACCCTGGACATTACTGCATCGTGCCCTAGGATTTCATGACCTATAAGTAACCGAGATTACAGAATTCTCTCTGAACTGGGTGGTACTCCGTCGCCAGGGTTACTCATTTACCACTGACTGGACTAAGGCAACGAGAAATAAAGCGTTTTAGTCAAGAACACAACACACCGCCCAGTCTGGAAATCAAAACCATGATCTTATGAACTTGAGTGCAACACTCTAACCACTGGGCCACATGTCTTCATATTTATTTGACTTAAACGTTGGAAAAGTGTAGAAGTTTCCCACGGTTAATAAATACGACCAAATAAGTTCCACATCCAAGACCAAAATTTACGAACTAACAGATCGGCAATGTAATATTTAAAAATTTTTTTTTTTTCTTTTAGGATCTTTTATGTTTCCCATGACTCTCAAGACTTGAAAATTTGGAGCTACATTGCAAGAGACGGTCCTACCAATGTCTTCAAGTGTAACGTATTCAAGGCATACAAAAAGGTAAACGAATTCTCTTTAGTACGATGATATTTATTTTTTCTCTCTTTGCTTCTGCGTTTCTCTTTCTGGCCATCTCTCTGTTTCACTGAACATACAAACAGACGCATAAACATATGCGCGCGCACACACACACACGTACACACACAGGGAAAAAAATTAAGATAAACACAAGTGCAAATTATCATTGTTTTCCTGATGAACCATTGCGGTTAGGTGTCCAAATGCATTTGGAACGTTCAATATTGAGCTCCAAATAATTGCAATGATGAAACGTACGTAAGAACTAATGACCTATCATAGTTTATCATAATTTTCCCCCGCTCTGTATATGATAACTAGTAACACTGCTATGTACAGTGGTATACTATCCACTATACTGGTAGCTGAGTTGGTTAATGATAATTTATGTGGAGCTCTAACTCAGACAGTAGTAGTCGTACATCTAACTACGCACAAGATATGTGTGTGTGTGTGTGTGTATATTGTGCGCGTATACATGTGTACATATATATACATGTATATGTATAGCTAAATCAGTGGCGTATTGGGATTGTTGTATTTGTTTGTGCTGCCACACCCAATGCCAACAAGTTTCAAGGAGGGTTATAACAAAAGTTTTCCATTAAGATTTGAGATTAAATTAATGAGTAAAGTTAATATTTATAATAAATTTGCCATTTTCGACGGGTGTGCAGCGCACACCTATCACACCCGGCATATACTCCCCTGGTCTATATACACACTAGATAGATAGATAGATAGATAGATAGATAGATAGATAGATAGATAGATAGATAGATACTGAACAGTTTCATACTGATGAAACAATTTAAAAACGTACTCAATAGGTCGAATGGAATATAATCAATTTGAAAGTTAAAAAGAGAGAAAGAGCGCGTGTGTACGAGAAAGCTATTTTTCCATTCTCTATACATCACAGCTACTACTACTACTACTACTACTACTACTACTACCCCTGCCACCGCCACCACCTCTGTTACTATTACTACTACCATTTTTACTACCCCTGCCACCGCCACCACCTCTGTTACTATTACTACTACCATTTTTACTACCACTACCGCTATAAAAATCCGACTATCATGAGCGTCGCCATTTTGGTTATAACACTATTCACTTTATAACCAGCTTTAGACATGTGCATATGTTTGTATGTGTATTTGTTAGTGTATACACGTACACATTGCGTAAATTTATCTACTTACATGTGTGTGTGTGTACACATGTGTGTTTAAATACGTGTATATATGTGTGAGAGATAGAGTTTATATGTCTATACATTGTTTTCGAAACAATCAAACTGTCGTTCTTTAAAATTCAAAACAGAGGCCAATCTAGTTTACCCACTTTTTGAGATGAGTTAACTACAATAGCTGTGGTAACGTCACATATTGTTTTTATTTAATTAGCTTCCATAAAATATTTTTTCTGCAAAACGGACATAAAAAAGAAGCATTAAGCACAAACACACACGCAGAAAAAAATAAAAATACTCTTATACTATGTTTGAAAACCTAATTAAATCAAACCGGTTTCATTTAAGTAATATCAACAGAACTTTGGCTTGACATTATTTTACACTCGCTTTCCTTTCTGTCTCTTTCCTTCCCGCCCTCTCATTACCTTATCACGCACTTATTCTCCTAGTCAACGCCCCCCACTTTCTCTCCCAATCTATCCATCTATCTATCTATCTATATATATATATATATATATATATATATATCATCATCATCATCATCATCATCGTTTAACGTCCGCTTTCCATGCTAGCATGGGTTGGACGATTTGACTGAGGACTGGTGAAACCGGATGGCAACACCAGGCTCCAGTCTGATTTGGCAGAGTTTCTACAGCTGGATGCCCTTCCTAACGCCAACC
>NC_068988.1:18706175-18708984 GCF_001194135.2 Octopus bimaculoides | reverse complement strand
TATATATATATACATACATACATATATATATATGTATATATAATATTAAATATATAATTTTTTATATATATATATATGTGTGTATGTGTGTATATATATGTACGTATATATATACATGTATATATATATATGTATATATATATATCAGTCTTGATCTATCTATTTATCTGTCTGTCTATCTATCTCTTTACCTATCTGTCTCACTATTTCTCTTCTCATTCTCCTCGCAGTATTTCCATCATCCTTTCTCTTCTCAAGCCAAATATCATTGTTGGCGACGGTGCTGGTGACGGCAGTGGTGGTGGTGGTGCTGGTGACAGTGATCGTAGCCGTTGTCATCGTTGTAGAGGTGATGGTGGTCGCTGTCGTGGTTGTGGCGGTATTGGGGAGTATGGTGTCTTTGTAATTGTAATTGTTATTGTCATTGTATATTGGGACTGCAGCAGGAGACAATAGTAACGACATGGTCGTGCTGTTCAACAATATGTAATTACAAAATACAATAATTTGATTCGTTAATCTTCAGTTTGCGGGATAAACTTAAAACGGAGGCATTTGTGAAACAGGAGACAGTTTATCTAATTTATATATTCATCAGCCATTGTTTGGGCAAGAGAGTGGTTGGGGGGTAACTGTGGAAAGAATGAAAAGAAATAGAAGATGTAAAAGAAAATGTGGGGAGAGTGAGCAAGTGTGAAAGAGTGCTGTGACAAGTAGAGAATTGTGTTGCAAAGGAAGAATGGAATTAGGTATGAAGATTGAAAAATAAAGACAGAAAGAAATATGTTGGCGGAATAAGGATTAGAACTTCAGAGGAAATGTGGCAGTTAACGCGAAGAGAAAGGTACGATGTTTCCAGCTACAAGTCATTCGTCAAGAAGAGATGGTTATGTACGTTGTGGTCGTAATAGAGGCTTAGTAGTAGATACGTTTGTTGAATGAAGTTTTGAGTTGAGAACTACGGTGGATTGTACATCTTGGATTATTTGTCAACGGCAAGCCAACTTTCACAGGTTTTCTTCGATTTTACATTAAATATTCTAGTGGTCGTTTGGTCGTTGTGTGCAAAGAATTTTCTTGCCACATCTTGCTTGCTCATACGTTATTTGTATTTTTCTATTTTGTTTAAAAACAAAACTGTTTTTTTCTCGGACTGACAGCTAAAATATTGTTTTAAGATCGGTTTTATACATGCTTATATATCCGTGAATTTGTTTGTATGTATGTATGCGTGCATATATGTCTGAATGTACATTTAAATATATATACCACGAATTCTCTAAGTATAGTGATATTAATAATCGGTTGTTAGAACTTATTATACTTAATGCTTCAGAGTAAAAGAGCAAACCACCAAGTGAATATTTAAACGCTTTCCGCAACTTACATTTCATTGAAAAGGCTCCAAGGAAACTATATGACGTTGCAGAAGTGATTAGCTCTGACTGCAAGGCTCTTATAACAGAAAGAACTGCAAGCTAATAAAAGTTTTTACAAAACTAGCGTTCTTTTAATTACGATATACATACATACATACATACATACATACATACATATATATATATATGTGTGTGTGTGTGTGTGTGTGTGTGTGTGCGTATCCCCCTTGACACCCATTACCTCCCTTGGTTCACTCTCTAAACCTTTTCTTATTTTTCAAACAGCCAAGATGGCGAAACTCCTTCATCATGCGAATTAATCACTATACAATGCCCCTTGAAAAGCTAATTTAAATAGCGAAAACCGGTTGGATTTTACAAGACTCATATAATATGTATATATTTATACAAAAAAATATTAAACTATGTGAAACGAAGGCATTTATATTCATCTTTCTTTACATATTTTCAACTCATAATTTTACTACGTGCTGTTTCCTGAATCTCCAGTATTTTAGCTCCTTATATTTATATATATATATATATATATATATATATATATATATATATATGTATGTATATTACTATGAAGCATTGTGTAGAATATATTGTATAAAAGATCGTGTGTAAAGCCAAAACAATGCGAAGTAAATGCAAGGTAAATCACAAGAAAACAAATATATGAATTAATGTAGACTTACCTTGTATTCAATATTTCGGGGTTATGACCCCATTTTCAAGAAATTGATGAATATTGCCAATGTGCGTGTGTGGAGTCGACATGCGCAGAAGGGTGTTGCTATAGCAACCAGCTAGCTTCCTGTAACTCCCTTCTATTATTGATGTTGGGTTTCTTTTGGTGTATGAGGATAGCCTCAGAGATTCTAAGGTTGCACATCAAGGCAACACTGTTGAACAGGGGCAACCTTAGAATCTCTGAGGCTAGGCTATCCTCATACACCAAAATAAACCCAAGATCAATAATAGAAGGGAGTTACAGGAAGCTAGCTGGCTGCTATAGCAACATCCTTCTGCTCACGTTCACTCCACACACGCTCACACACACGCACATCGGTAACATTCGTCAATTTCTTGAACATGGGGTCATAACCCCGAAATATTGAATACAAGGTCAGTCTACATTAATTCACATATTTGATCTCTTGTGATTTACTTTGCATTTACTTCGCATTGTTTTGGCCTTACCCACGATCTTTTATGCAATATATATGAGTATATGCATATATATGTACATGTATGTACATACCTTCATCTACACGTATATATAGATGCATATCTGGGTATATGACTTGCAAAAAAACATGGACAAAATGATAAACAAGGTACAGAAAACACACAGGCCACATAGAGAACGTTTCCTTCATCAGCTGCCACCATTTTATATATATATATATATATATATATACATA
>NC_068988.1:18693043-18705433 GCF_001194135.2 Octopus bimaculoides | reverse complement strand
ATATATATATATATATATATATAATGGATTTTATTATTTTGACAGAGTCAAGCGATGAGAATTGTCCGAACAATCGGTCAAGCGTTTGAAGTGTGCCACAAATTAAGTGTTGTACAGAGTCCCTTGAATGGGGGAACACCTGATGATGGAAACAGTACTATATCGGTTGATGACAACGAGAAGTCACTGTCAAAACGTGAGTATGAAGAAACTTAAATCTAAATACTTATGGATGCATGTCTGTTAAAGGATTATTCTCTATATGTTCATATTGTGTGTATATATATATATATAGTATATGAATCTACATGTTTGTGTCTGTGCATGCTATTTTAAGGAGAGCCTAAGCATTCGGATAAAGCTGAATAAGCATATATGCCAGGTTTCAAATATGCAAGGTTCGATTCCAGCCTTAGTTACACCTAGCGTTTCACAATAGAAAATGCTATTGGAAAGAATGATATTTTGCATGATTCTTGAGAAAAGTTGGTGAATGGGGTGAGGGGAAGGAACGATATGAAAAAATAATAAAGAACAAAACAATGGAAAATAGAAAAATAAATAATATAAATGAAAATGAAACAGGGGCTCAAGTCAGCAAAAAAGAAAGAAAGACGGAAAATAAAGAAAAGTTAGAATGAGATAAAGATGAAAGAAAACATAAGAATGGAATAGTATAATAGAGGGGGGGAATAAGACGAATATAGCAAACTAGATGGAGGGAAAGAAAAAGCGAGTGAGTGGGGGGGGAAGAAAGGAAAAGAAAGTAAAGAAATAAAATGTTATTAGAATAAAGAATAAGAAATAGGGGAAGATGACGGAGAGGGGGTGTCAGGAGAAAGAAGTTTGGAGGAAATGAAGAAACTAATGGTGAAGGGATGAGAGGGAACACAGAAATGAGGAGTTATAAATGAGTCGTCGACATTTTTTTTATGACTTTTTCGTCTTAATATGGAACGATGTGGGTCTCGTTGGTGTTAATATGCTGAGCAAATTGTATTAATTCATGGCATGTTGATCTTTTGTTAATAATTGCTATTTTCATAAATATTGTTCTACTTTCGTTTTTGTCACAATGTTTGGGGGGAAAAAAGAATAGATTGAATAGATACACACACACACAAAGAAAAGGGAAAAAAGATATTGACTCCATCGCTGCGGAATAAGGGTGGTGGGGTCAGCCTAAACTAGTTGTGATGGGAATTTGTAAGTGAACATGTTACGATCTGAACCTCTAACCTCAGTCACCATAAAGAGAAATCTTCTTCAAACTAGTTCTGGTAGTCTGTGATTTATTAATGGCAAGTTTACCCTTGTTCCTTTCCTGATGCTCGAAATAAAAAAAAAATATTTATCCATTTATTTATTTATTTACTGCATATTGCTTACTCTTCCATTTAGTATCCAAGTTTCTGTCAAATTTCGACACACACCCCACCATCTCTCGTTGGTTATATCGCTTCTTCCCACCATCTCTCGTTGGTTATATCGCTTCTTCCCACCATCTCTCGTTGGTTATATCGCTTCTTCCCACCATCTCTCGTTGGTTATATCGCTTCTTCCCACCATCATATCCAGTCCATTGTGTACGCACACATTTGTGTGCGTATTTATGCGTGCGTGCGAATGTGTCCACATTTTGGCAATATTTAACCAACTTGGATTTATTTTAGGAATCGAGGAATTAGAAAGTAATTCCAACTCAACGTCAACTGACATGGATAAAAAAGGTAAGCTTGAACGTGCAGCCCCACCCACCGGATATGTTTTTGTTTTTATATTTTTTCGGTGTGTGATGAGTTGTCTTTTAACACTAACATTGTTTGGTGTTGCATGTTTAAAATGCTACCCTGACAAAACATTGGATTAAAACCCTCGTTAACCCATAAAGAGAATGTAATTTAACATTCAGCGATCTATAGTTTCTGTTCACTCATTAACACTGTTTGGGAGAATTGCTTCACTTTTGTACTCAGATGGATGACATGTTTTATGGCGTCTAATTCTTTAATCCTGCTTTCGAATTACATTGAGGTCTACATTCGCCATTCAACTCTTGAGGGTCAATAAAATAAATTATAGAAATATTTCAATTCAATCAGATTTCGCTTGTTTGTTTGTTTTGTTTTCTGCTTCAAGATTCAACAATTCAGTACTACGTTTCTGAGCGTCGTTTTTTTTTTCTTTTTTTTTTTTTTGTCGTTGTGTTTCACTATGTAGTAAGCTGTAAGTTCTCTCTGTGAACCGAATTTAGAAATTAAGTTCTTGGTTATTATGTTCATGAATTTCTCAAAGGAATGAACGACTATAATAATTCTCATTTCCCTATCCACTAAATTTATCACTCGTTCATAAATGCATTTGCACATAGAAGCTAAAAGAAATTACTCGTACCTTGGATAAATTGCATCATTTTGTCATTTCTTGGATCTGGACAAAGGAGCTAAACGAGGGTCTTTGCAGTCCCTCCAAGAATAGTGTGATTAGGAGAAGGAGACCACCTTCGGTGATGAATGACCATAGGATTGCACCTAGATCGTTACCTTCCGAGGTACAAATCCAGGCAAGGTTGTTTGTGGAAGGCCTGCAATTGCCCATGCATACCAGCCTCTCCTCTTCACGCCACTGATGTTATCCAAGGGAAAGGCAAAGACCGATACAGCTTAGCACCAGTGATGTCACAACTCATTTCTACAGCTGAGTTAACTGGAGCAACCTGAAATAAAATGTCTTGCTCAAGAACACAACATGTAGCCTGGTCGGGGAATCAAACTCACAATCTCACGATCGGAGGCTCGACGCTCTAACCAGTGAGCCATGCGCCTTCACAATAGTGTGATTGATGCCCTTAATATTCCACTTAACCTACAAGAAAAGCATGAGCAAAGAGAAAGTTCCCGAAGGTTGGTTTCTTGAGGAAAAAGGGATGGAGTTAGTGCTTAGTGCGAGTCCATGAGTGAAACAAATAAGGTTGATGAGATGAGAAAAGCGGGTGTCTAAGTGGAGGAATTACGAAGCCAGTCAGCTACGAGGAACAAAGGCCATTCTAATAGTAATAGAAAAGATATAAAGGAGACAGCACGCCCGTGGAGAAGAGGTTGGAGCGTGTCCGTCAGAGATTCAATTTGTGTCAGTTGAAAGGCGGCGAACTGGCAGAAACGTTAGCACGCCGGGTGAAATGCGAAGCGGTATTTCGTCTGCCGCTATGTTCTGAGTTCAAATTCCGCCGAGGTCGACTTTACCTTTCATCCTTTCGAGGTCGATGAATTAAGTACCAGTTATGCACTGGGGTTGATGTAATTGACTTAATCCCTTTGTCTGTCCTTGTTTGTCCCCTCTATGTTTAGCCCCTTGTGGGCAATAAAGAAATAAGAAACGTTAGCACGCCAGGCGGAATGCTTAGCGGTATTTCGTCTAGCGCTACGTTCAGAATTAAAATTCCACCGAGCTCGACTTTGCTTTTCATCCTTTCGAGGTCGATAAATTAAGTACCAGTTGCATACTGGTCGATCTAATCGACTGGCCCCTTCCGCCAAAGGTTTCGGGCCTTGTGCTTAGAGTAGAAAAGAATTTGTGTCAGTCGATTTATTTTAAGCGTTCCTCTTTTGATTAAGTATTTAAATCTAAGTTTTTCTGAAAAGTTATACGCAGCAAAAAAGCCAAGGTAATTAAAAGGTTTTTCCCTGACAAAGATGTAAGAGTGGAATTTCACATTTTGATATGAACAAAAACAAAGAATGAGTCAATGAATGAATGAATGAACGAATACAAAATTGAAAGAAAGAGACAAAAGCAAAAAGACAGACAGAGAAAGATGATGGTAATCAGTTAAAATGCAGTATCTATACAGGACTGCCTAACCATTTGGCCACACTGCATCCACGGTTGTATATATAGGAAGATTGATGGTAAACACTAATAAACATTCCAACAAATCTCATTAATAACCTTACATAATTATTACTTCTTAATTAACTTTCATAGCTTATTACATAGTTACTATTATGGCGCTACCAAATCAGTAACACTAAAATTATTACTTCTACTAATTACCATAACTGTTATCAGCAAAATTAATAATTAATATGTACACTTGCCATGGTCAATACACCTCTAATCCCCTTTCCGTAACTCTCTCTCGCGTTGTGCGGGCGCACTACTACTGCTACTACTACTACTACTACTACTACTATCGTATGCCTTGTTATTACTATTATTAAGACAGCAGCTAGCAGAATCGGTAGATTGTCGTGTAAAATACTTAGTGTTTAGTTACTTCCCCAGAATCTACAGGATAGAGTGGCGATCACAATTTGGTAAAGGTTGATGTCGAAAAGGACTGACACAGGGTTAAACAACAACAACAACAACAACTACTACTACTACTACAAGTATTATTATTATTATTACTGTTGTTAAATATATTGTCTACCGCTACGTTCTGAGTTCAAATTCCGCCGAGGTCGACATCGCTTTTCATCTTTTCGGGGGTCGATAAATTAAGTATAAGTGAAACACTGGGGTCGATCTAATCGCTTATCCCCCTCCCCCAAATTTCAGGCCTTGTACCTAGAGTAGAAAGGATTATTATTATTGTTATTATTACTACTATTATTTACGTTTTTTTTTTATTTATCAAGGCAGGGGAGTTGGCTGAATCGTCAGCACGCCGGGCGAAATGCTTAGCGACATTTTCGTCCGTCTTTACGTTCTGAGTTCAAATTCCACTGAGGTCGACTTTGCCTTTCATCCATTCGGCGTCGATAAATTAAGTATCAGTTGAGTACTGGGGTCGATCTCATAGAGTGGCCCTCTACCCCAAATTTCAGGCCAGTAGTTTACTACGCCGAGGGAAATGCTAAGTTCTGATTCAAATTCCGCCAAGGTCGACTTTGCCTTTCATCATTTCGGGATCGATAAATTAAGTACCAGTGAAACACTGGAGTCGATGTAATGGATTAGTTCCCTCCTCCATAATTTCAGGCCTTGTGCCTATAGTAGAAAGGGTTATTATTATTATTAGTAGTAGTTGTAGTAATTTTGTCTTATTCCATTATCTGTGCATACGTGTGTGTGTGTGTGTGTACGTATGTACGTGTATGTATTTGTACGAGTGAATGTGAGTGTAGGCGTAAGTACGACCGAGAGATTAAGAAGTTCATTTCGTAGTAATGAGATCTCAGTTTCGACCACGCAGTGCAGCACCTTGAGCAAGTGATTTTTGCCATGATCTTAGATTTGAACCATATTTTATGAGTGAAATCGTACAGATTCACCTCAGGAAATGCATTAACTCTTTGCCTGTCTTGTGTACCATGCAATACACAGAACATATTTCCCTGGCACCCATGCATCATGTATGATAAGCATTCCCAATATTATCTACTATTATAGTATCTTGGGATTTATGAAAGGAACTTTCTGATGTCATGTATTTAATGTATGCGTTTTGCTTAAACGCTTTTCAGCTGTGGTATTTCGTCCAGTGAAAGTTTTTAAGATGCTAAGTCTTAATAAACAAACATTGTATATCTCAAAACCAGGCGAAACGAATCGTACCGAAGGTGAAAGGGGACGGTGGAAATCGATATTTCGCTGTTATTACAGCTCATCCGCACCATATACTCGAATCGCCATAGAAACGAATTCGAATACAAGGCGGCGAGCTGGCACAAGGCGGCGAGCTGGCAGAGACGTTAGCACGTCGGGCGAAATGCTTAGCGACATTTCGTCTGCCGTTACGTTCTGAGTTCAAATTCCGCCGAAGTCGACTTTGCCTTTCATTCTTTCGGAGTCAATAAATTAAGTACTAGTTACGCACTGGGGTCGATGTAATCGACTTTACTCCTTTGTCTGTCATTGTTTGTCCCCTCTATGTTTAGTCCCTTGTGGGTAATAAAGAAATATGAAACGAATTCGAATCGCTGGTCTCAGACATATACAGATTGCGTAAAATCTATCTAGTGATGTGCAACAATGCTGCACACATAAAACAAAATTAAATTTTGAGTTAGAAGCAGCTCCCATAACGTAAGCTTTGTATTACTGAGAACGTATGAAACAAAAGCTAACCAAAAGTCTGAAAATGAGCAAGGACCTTTAGGACAAACTTATGCTTTGTCCTGAAAGATACAGGATTACTGACACAAGTGTCTGTGGAGTACTCAGCCATCTCTGTAATAATGCAATTGTAGATCAGGAATGTTCATCATAGAAGGCGATCCGTATGAATACATGAGTGTGTTTTGCATGTATGTATATCTGGGATGTGGGGTAACGGAGAGTCTGAATAATAAGAGAACACACCCAGACAGTCCGACCTATTCGCATGTGTTTCCACTGGAGACTAGCATTTATCGTGAGTCCGTTATCAACACCCTTCGTTTCCTCCACCCTTTGATGCTATTAACCTTTATACTACTACATTGTTATCTGCCCTTGTTTCTTGTTCACTTTTGACAGCGATAAAAAGAAAAAAAACAAGAGAAAAGAAAAAGAGTTATGAAGCCACCTAACAATAATGGCCTCGCAACGCAAAATGTTAATTCTTTCTTCTTCTAACATATTCCTATTGTAACTAAACAGCCTTCTTTCTTTTTCGTTTTTTCGTTTGTTTTGTTTGGTTTTTGTTTTGATTGTTTTCATTTCATTTCGTTTCTTGTAATATTTTACGTAATACAAGACAAAGAAAAGATAAGGTACTCTTAAACCAAAACTATATTTCTCCTCTTCTCTCTCTCTCTCTCTCTCTCTCTCTATCTCGGCTCCTTCTCTTCTACGACTTCTACATTCTTTCTATCTTCCTCTTGCTATATTTTCATGTAAGTTCTATTTTTACCGAATTGTTTCCATCGAAGATTTTTTTTTTCAGTACATGACTTTCAAGAACCATCAACAATCATCATTACATATTTCTCAAATCTTAAAAAATGTGAATCGCCATACCAACCTCATAAAGGGCTATTTTTGGCAGATGCCATTATTG
Source organism: Octopus bimaculoides (assembly GCF_001194135.2). Taxonomy (NCBI): domain Eukaryota; kingdom Metazoa; phylum Mollusca; class Cephalopoda; order Octopoda; family Octopodidae; genus Octopus; species Octopus bimaculoides. The sequence continues at coordinate 18,698,448 of NC_068988.1, read as the reverse complement.
CTTTTCAATGCTGCTATTATTATTGTTCTTACTCTTGTTGTTGTCATTCATATGGCTGTTGTTGTCTTTGTTGCGTGTAGCCCTTTGTCATCTCTGATCGATCAATCATACAATATGGACGTAGTCGACTGAATACCAGGCGCAACCCACAAGTCTCTCTTCCAAGTTATTTAATATCTCTGTCTAACTGAGGACTATAGTGCAAAAATCAAACATGCTCTGTTAAATTGCATAGGGTGCAGTGTAACAGTGTATACATATTGCACTCTCTCCATGGTTCAGTTTAATTCTGTATATTTGCGGACTCTTGTGATGACCAAACTGAAGGTGAACAAAACGGATCCGATTAGAATTGCTGAATCTCGTTGTTTTGCCTGTGGTATTAACTTTGTCACTAACACTAATTCCGTAAACTAATTTTAATTTTTTAATTTTTAATCCTTTTTCACATCCTTTATTTTGTTATTTCAGTGCCATGTTGTGAAGGTGCGTGTTGTAATGGTTAGGTTTTGGGCTCAAGATCATATGGCTATGGGTTCGATTTCTGAATCGTGTAGTGCATTGTGCCTTTGAACAAACCACATTATTTTACATGCCATATCTTCCTCCAGTTGCTACATTTTCGATGTTTCATGTGGTTAGTGATGGCAGCACCGAGTGGGTATCTATATCTGTTCGTGACAAGAAGAGTTAGTGAAAGCATGGTACATATCAAATTATATTGGACTGCTAGTGTCAGCTATATTTTTGATTAGCTTCATTCCATTCGTAACCATTCCGTCTTTTTCTTCGAAAACCATATTATCTCATGTGACCAGTTCTAAAACTGGTTGGAGGAAGTTCTCCCGCATAAAGACTCCTACGTTGGTTCCGGTCCTCTACTTTGTGTATATTAATGTATATTATATCGCAATGGTGGAGGCGCAATAGCCCGGTGGTTAGGGTAGCGGACTCGCGGTCATAGGATCACGGTTTTGATTCCCAGACCGGGCGTTGTGAGTGTTTATTGAGCGAAAACATCAAAAAGCTCCACGAGGCTTCGGCAGGGGATGGTGGCGAACCCTGCTGTACTCTTTCACCACAACTTTCTCTCACTCTTACTTCCTGTTTTTGCTGTGCCTGTAATTCAAAGGGTCAGCCATGTCACACTGTGTCACGCTGAATATCCCCGAGAACTACGTTAAGGGTACACGTGTCTGTGGAGTGCTCAGCCACTTGCACGTTAATTTCACGAGCTGGCTGTTACGTTGATCGGATCAACTGGAACCCTCGACGTCGTAAGCGACGGAGTGCCAACATCAACTACAATATCGCAATGGTGACCACTAGTCTCATGGATCACTTATTTCCAGTATATTAGTATGGTTCACTACCTGTCTGATAAAGGGAGAGAGAAAAAGTGCCTTTAACTCGGTGCAGAACAACTATTTCAAGCAGTTCGATTCGTAAAGCATCAACTGGTGTTTCTATGGGTTTCCTCGACAATGTTTATATCATTTGCCGAAATACATTGATGAAAGATACAGAAACACACACACGCATACATAAGCATATGCATGTATATGCATGTCAAAACAGAAATTTACCTAAGATGTTGCACTGTAGGATCGAATCGGGAAACAAGCAATTGTGAACCAAGCTTCATAACCATGCAGCCATACTTATGCCAAACCATATTGCTGTTAATGTTCCTTTGAAAATCGAATTTTCTAAGTAACTCTACTATTCCAATTATTCTCTCCGTAAACATTTCGTGATACATATTATTGTAGGAAAAGTTGTCTTGAGAACTGTGTTGAATTGACACACAGTAAAGAAAACCGAGACTACACAACGAATGGTTTCTAATACAAGTTTTTCACATTGCTTAATTAAAATAGCACCACAGCCAACACTTAAATCTCACTGGGTTATTGATGAAATAGCTCTGTGTATATATGTGTCGTCGATTCAACCGTCTGTAGTTACCCCGTCCCTGTAAAACTAAATTTATATTTGCTCATAAGAAAATGTTATGATGGTGGCACTGGTGGTGGTGAAAGGCGGTTGAGTGGATGAATCGATGGAGCAACAAACAAAATACGTTGTGGTATTTAATTGTTCTCCTTCCCGCCCTCTTACTTTCTGAGTTCATATCTTTGTCTTGGAGTCGATGAAAGAAAGAATTAATAGAGTAACGGCCTCCATTTTATCGACTCATTCCTTCTCCAGAATTTCTGTCTTTGTACCAATTTCAGAAATAATAAGAAGAAGAAAAATAAGAATAATAATAATAACAATAATAATAATAATCCTTCCTATTATAGCCACAAGGCCTGAAATTTGATGGAAGGGGACTAGTCGAATACCTCGACCCCAGTGTTTCTCTGGTACTTAATTTATCGACCCCGAAAGGACGAAAGGCAAGGTCGACCTCGGCGAAATTTGAACTCGGAACGTAGCGACGGGTGAAATACCGCTAAGCATTTCCTCCAGCGGGCTCACAATTCTGTCAGGTCACAGCCTTAATAATAATAATAAGAAGAAGAAGAAGAAGAAGAAGAAGAATCCTTTCTACTATAGGCACAAGGCCTGAAATTTTGAAGGAGGGGGGCCAGTTAATTAGACCGACCTCAGTACGCAACTGGTACTTAATTTATCGACCCCGAAAGGATGAAAGGCAAAGTCGACCTTGGCGAAATTTGAACTCAGAACATAGCGGCAGACAACACCGTTGAGCATTTCGCCTGGCACGCTAACGATTCTGTCAGCTTGCCGCCTTCAATAATAACAACACCAATAATAATAAGAAGAAGAATAATAATAATAATAAGAAGAAGAAGAAGAAGAATCGTTAAGGCACCGGTCAAAATACTTGACGACATTTTGTTTGTCTTTACGTTCTGAGTTCAAATTCCGGTGATCTCGATTTTGCATTTCATCCTTTCGGGGTCGATAAAATCAAGTACCAGTTTAACACTAGAGTTAATATAATCGTCTTCCCCCTCCCCAAAAAACTTAAGGCCTTCTGTCTATAGTAGAAAGGATCATAATCATCATCATCATCACCACCACCACCATCATCATCATTTTTTTTTTTTTTCTAATTAATATTTTGTGCAGAAATGTGAGAATAGCTTAGAAACAACTTCACAAAATGTGGGAATTTACATCGAAGATTTATTTGCTGAAGGCAAATTTTTTTTTTTTTCTTCTCAGCTTGTAAACAACATGTTTCAGCTTCTACCATGTTATCTGAGATAGAAGAAAAGTCTACCTTTTGATATATTTGCATCATCTTTTACTTTTAAAATGTTGTTTATTCGTAATTAAATATACCTTCTGCTGAGAGAGCAGGAAAGGTGCTAGTAACAAATGTGGCAACCCAAATTAGGATTCGAAAAAACTGAAAGCAGTAACAATTTCCCCAAGACACACGATGAAGGCTGGAGGGTATATCAGACGAAACGTTGCGTTGACAACAAACAAGATGAGGACAAATATCCGTCAAATGTAAAATAATGTACATAATTCCTCATCTCTTAAATATAGAACAGTAACAAAATAATTTTTTTAAATGCAGGACGAAACAAAAAATAAATTTATACAAGTGAATAGACATAAGCGATATATATATATATATATATATATATATATGATGGTCCTCTGGAGGACACTTGTTCTAAGCCACTTTGACTATTGCTCTCAGCTATGGTCACCAACCAGTGTCAAATAAATCTCAGAACTTGAGGCAATCCAACGAAGCTACACGAAGAAGATAGCCTCTATGCAGCATATAAGCTATTAGGAAAGACTCAAGAGATTAAGACTCTATTCTTTAGAGCGTGGGCGAGAAAGATATGCCATAATATACATCTGGAAGATCCTCGAAGGAATTGTCCCAAACTTTGGCATCGAAAGTTACACAAATAAAAGAACTGGACGCCATTGCATAGTGTCAAGGACTTCAAATTTGCCATCAAGATGTAGGACAAGATACTGAGAAACCTGCATGGGGTGGATGTAGGTGTCTTCAAGATGAGGTTAGACCTCTTCCTATCAGGTGTCCCAGATGAACCAACTTCGCGGCAGGAGGTGCAGATGAGGGCAGCTGCATCAAACTCTTTCATGCACCAAATGTCGATTCCTGAAGAAAAATTCGTGAAGTAAAATTGTGTAGCAACACCAAATGGCGGTGCCCCAGCATGGCCGCAGATCATGAGCTGAAACTAGATAAAATGAAAATGAATACACGCACACACACGCACACACACACACACACACACACACACACACACACACACATATATATATATATATATATATATATATATATATATATATACATACACACAGATGCGAATATAAGATGTCCCTTGTTATTCCGGGTAATATAGTGTAACCAGTTTTTTGAGAAGGGAATTTGTCGTACTCTTGCATTTTGGTAAACTAGACTAAACGGACGTTAAAGTATCTAACTGGATGCTGTCATACTGGAATAAACTGGAAAAGAAGTTGATACTTTTCAACGAGATTCTGATTATCTCTATGGGATAGTGTGGCTCAAGTTTGTAAAACTGGCATATGTTACAAGATTCAGTTCTGTCGAGATACGACCAAGAATGAAAAGAATGCAATTTCGCTTAGTCATTGAATCCTAGTTTGATGTACGCCATGTTTTTTTTTTAACTATTTATTATTGACCGAATAGCTAGAAAGATCAAAGACGCCATAATGTCGGATGGTGAACTTTTTGCACATTTCTTTTTTTTTTTCGTATTAAAACACGTGTTACTCTGGAACAATTTACACTACTTTTTCACACGTAATAAGAGAAACTATTTTACTTATTGTCACAAATAGACATTTCTGTTCTTTTACTTTTCTCTTCTTTTTTTTTTTACAGCTAAGCGATCAAATATCTCAAATCATTAATAGCTAACACTGATAATTTTAAGCAAAGCGTCACAAGGACTATTATATTCATTGCAAGTGTGTGTGTCTGTGCGCACGCGCATGTGTGTATGTACGTGTAGAAATATATTACATGCAAAAGTTCATTGCTACAGAGATACTATTGTTTAGTGTTTTGTGGTGCCCCAGCATGGCCACAGCCTTAGGACTGGAACATATTAAAGAATAGAAGAATATATATACAGGTATATAGATAGATACACAGATAAATAAATAAATACAAATGCGTGCATGCATATATAATACAATATGTATATATCGAGTTGTGTCTGGGGTGAGTCATGCTGTTTTAATGTCCTATTAATTAACACACACACTGGTTTGATTTCCACTCATTTACTTATTTTTTTGTTTCTAAAATCCTCGTTGCTTCTTGCAACCTCTTCAACAATTGTTGACCTATATATCAATATATATATATATATATATATATATATATATATATATATATA
>NC_068988.1:18691151-18692759 GCF_001194135.2 Octopus bimaculoides | reverse complement strand
CAGTAATCCCTCGACTATCGCTGGTGTTACGTTTCAAAACCTCACGCGATAGCTGAAAATCTGCGAAGTAGAAACAGTACTGTATTTTTATTTATTGATTTATCAATTTTTAGGTGTGAAAATCCTTATTTTACCACAAAAGTTATTATTATCCAAAAAGTAGAAACCCGCGATATACTGAGAGCGTGACAGGTGAACCGCAATATGGCGAATGAAGTCGAACAAACAGTAACGGTCATTGAGACGAATTCAGCTTACGAAGATTTAATTAACAATTTTGGCTCTTTTTTTTACCCTTTTCGATAACAACCAACCTAGTATTCGTGTTTCTGAAGTGCGAAATATGTAGTAGTAGTAGTAGTAGTAGTAGTAGTAGTAGTATGCTTAGAACGCACTGTCTTACCGCTAGCAGCAGACAATGGCCTCAGAGAGAAAATCTTACAAAGTGGTATAAAACTGCTTTGTAACGGACACCCTTATTCCATTTCACTCCAAGGTTGGTTTTCTAGATATTCAGAACAGCCATTTTGGCCTTACCTTTTTTTGTTTTTGTTTTTTTCCTTTGACATAAGGGAGCTTCTTGGTAAATACTGGCGACTGATCTACTGGTCGAACAAGTCTTTTATGAGCCACTGGTTTGTAACAAACATTTGTTTAGTATCAGTGTTACATGAGATGCTAGTATCAGAATGAAACGTTGGGCATAGCTGTTTGGGCGCTGACGATTTGGCATGGCTGACTGGATATTGAACCTGTTTTGGTGACAGTACGTTTTGTCACTGAAGGCAAACACACACACTTACACACCACACACACATGCCATACACACACACAGCACGCACTCACACAATGCACGTGCAAGCACGCGCAAATGTACATATCCAGATTGAGAGAATGCGAGAGAGAGGAACCAAGACATTATACACGCAAGCACACATTACAAGATGCTGACACACGTAAAATGAGTGAGAGAATAAGTGACCGAAAGAAACATTAAAAAAAGTGAAACAGTAAAACGTCCACTGTCAAATAAGTCATCGTCGAATCAACGGCACCAAATAATCAAGCCTAAACGTCTCTCCCAGAGTATCTCATGGCCAACTAATATATCATTCTAACCTCCGTGATCCATCTCGCTTTAAAACATTTTCTACGTTCAAAAACATCAAAAATATAATATCATTATTTCATTCCCCTTCTTCCCTTTCGCTCTCTCTCTCTCTCTTTCTCTTTCTCTCTCTCTATCTCTATCTATCTCTCTCTCTCTTTCCTCTTTCTTTCTTTTCTTTATTTTTTGTTTTTCTCCTTTTTCAAATTTTATTTTGTTTTTTTTCTTCCTTTTTTTCTGTCTTTTCTTTTCTTACAAACTTCAAATTTGTTGTAGAAATCGAAGAAATTTTGTCATATGCCAATGACACAGATGAACCAGGTAAGAGGCCAGGAGCTAGTTAATCAACGAAATTCCCCCCGTTATTACTACTACCACTACTACTACAATTATTATTATTACTACTACTACTACTACTACTACTACTACTACTACTACTACTATTTCCACTACCCAAACTAACTAAACCTAACGTTTCTCATGCATTTCCCTTATGCTAT
>NC_068988.1:18683788-18689695 GCF_001194135.2 Octopus bimaculoides | reverse complement strand
TATATATATACATACATGCATACATACATACATACATACATACATACATACATACATACATGCATACATACATAGAGCAACACACGTGTATATATGCGCATACTTGAGTATGTATATGCACACATATATATTATATTCATATATTTGCATATATATATATATATCTAGATATAGATATATACATATATAAACCCTTATGTACACATTTATACATTTATATATACATATGCATATATATGCATATCTACACATACATGTATATATATATATATATGTGTGTATATATATATATATATATATATATATATATACACATATATATATGTGTGTTTGTACATATGTACATTTATATGTGCGTATTTATATAGTTACATATACATGCATATATATAAATCGTTATCTCTCTTTCTCTCTCTCTCTCTCTCTCTCTCTCCTTCTCTTTCTCTCTCTCTCTCTCTATACACATACACACACCTACACACAACACAAACGTAGATCATAGATGCTTGCATAGAAACCTTATAGACTCATTACAGTTTGTATGTAAATTGTAATAATTTAATTAGTATTTAGTGTTAGTAATTGTATAGTGATTGGTAAAAAAAAAAGGACATTGATTAGATTCAATAACACAAATAACAATTTGAAGAGAAACTTCACACAAAACAAAGCTAATCGAATTTCACCAAGCTCGATTTTGCCTTTCATTCTTTCAGGATCAATAAGTCAAGTACCAATGCTAGACCAGTGGTTCCCAACCTGGGGTCTGCGGACCCCTGGTGGTCCGGAAAAGTAGTGCTGGTGGTCCGTGCACTAAATTCAATATTTCGTGTGTGTGTGTGTGTGTGTGTGTACATATATATTTATATATATATATACTTTAAAATGTAGAGGTAAGACACGAGTAAGTAGATATTTACGAAAAAGAAAAACAAAAATGCTACTTGTTTAAAATAAGGTACATTTAAATTTCTTTATATAAATACATTAAAAAAATCTTATTGTTTTACATGTTTCGGTTGTTTATAAACCTTATCAAAAATATGTACTTAAATGAAACATATTGAGAAAAAAGTTTATTAATAAAATAAACGTTCATAGTGTACTTTTCTTTTTTCTGTAAGAGCATGTGGTAATTTCCATTAATTTCCCTGGCATTGCTAGTAGTAATTTCAGCTGTTGTCTCTGATGGTAAATTAAGTAGTCTGGTCAAAATTGTTTTCAAAAGGAGCCACTCCATAGTAGTCAAATAAACAGTAGTAGCAATAATAGTCAAAGTAAAGTTATCTCCCCTGAGGCCTTCACAGAAATGGATTTATTTAATCTCTTATCTCTATTTCTTATGAATAATATACATATAGTTTCAGTGTTCCGAGCTTAAAGAATTTAGAGACTCGGTCGATACTTTCTTATGAATGAAATGCATTTTCTTGCTAATGCGCTTAGTTTGGCTAGCACTGTCTTTGAATTTGTATAATGGAAAAGTTGTGAATTTGGGATGTTTATTGGATGCACATCTATCTATGTGTTCGCTGACAGATATTTTCCTATATTCTGGAATTCTAATTTGGGATTTATGCACCACCATCTTCTGACGTAGGCTGTTATTGTGTCCAATGTATTGCCGTTTGCATCCAGAGCATGTAGTTAAGTAAATCAAATTCTCTCATACACATGTAGAGTTAGTTTTTATGGCAAAATTTTGGCCTTGTTCCAATCGGTATTCTGATCCCAAAAGAAAAGTACACTATGAACGTTTGTTTTCTTAATAATCTTTTTTCTCTGCATATTTAATTTAAGTACGTATATTTGATAAGCTTTATAAACAACCGAAACATGTAAAACGAAAACATTTTTTAATGTATTTATATGATGAAATTTAAATGTACCTAATTTTAAACAAGTAGCATTTTCGTTCTTCTTTTTCATATATATATATATATATATATATATACAAAGATAAGCTTATTAAAAGGGGGCTATGAGAAAACTCATTTAAATAAAAGGGTTGAGAACCACTGTGAAAAAGTTAGGAACCACTGAACTAGACCATGTGCTGTCGCATAAAGTAGATATCAGAGGAGATAAATGCCACTTCCGAAACGTTGAGCCGTGCCCACCACTTTGAACTAGCACTCTATGAGTGATTGTGTTATGTTGCAGACCATTGGTATCGTTTCCAAATATTTTTACGAAGAAAGATATTTGTTTCAAACATTATTTGGAAATGTTACTATTGTGCTTGAAACAACGTAACAGAACGACAAGAATGAAATTAAAAAAGAATACAATTCAAATAAATAGAATTAGACAGGCAAACCGTCGTTATTCTTCTAGTTACACATGGAATGAAGATGTTGCATGGAAACTGATGAAGTTTATGATGAATATGACCGATAACATATAAATTTGTAATTCGTACGCAACAGGTATATGATTAATTTCTTGAAATTGGAAATGTATGGAGTATGAACATGTCTGTTATTTCTTTTTAAAAGTCAATGCGACAGTAGAATTTCAGATTAGATTCACTTTTAGAAACAGGCGACAGAATGAACCACCGACAAACCTCTACTTGCGGATTCATTTTGCTAGAAATAGTAGCAAAATCTATCCCAATCATACTCTCTTTTAATCTTTTACTTGTTTCATTCATTTCACTGCGGCCATGCTGGAGCACCGACTTTAGTCGAGCGAATCGACCCTAGGACTTATTCTTTGTAAGCCTAGTACTTATTCTATCGGTCTCTTTTGCCGAACCGCTAAGTTACGGGGACGTAAACACACCAGCATCTGTTGTCGAGCGATAGGGGGGGGGTAAACACAGACACACAGACATATACAAACAAATCATATATATATATACTAATTTTTTATTGCCCACAAGGGGCTAAACATAGAGGGGACAAACAAGGATAGACAAATGGATTAAGTCGATTACATCGACCCCAGTGTATATATATACGACGGGCTTCTTTCAGTTACCGCCTACCAAATCCACTCACAAGGCTTTGGTCGGCCTGAGGCTATAGTAGAAGACACTTGCCCAAGGTGTCACGCAGTGGGACTGAATTCGGAACCATGTGGTTGGTAAGCAAACTACTTACCACACAGCCACTCCTGCGCCTACCCTAACATGCTTTTAAAAACTGACACATTGGATAAATACACTAAATTCTAAACGCACTAAGGATAACCAAATGTTGAGATCGTCGCGGCTGGAACAACTTTGATCAGTTCTGCTCTATCAAGGCTGAACTGAAGTTAAGCAATTACAACAACAACTATCATAAACTGAAGTAAAACTTATACAGGCTCTGAATAATAGTAATAATAATAATAATGATAATAATGATGATAATAATAATAATAATAATAATAATAATAATAATAATAATAATGAGCGGGCTGAGCGAAACGGGCTGATTACTACCTAGCTCAGATACCAGGAAACCCCCAAATGGCTGAAGTTCAAAAGATAGTGCTCATGGGAACTGCCCATATCCTACGTAAAATACTGTTTACGTGATCTCAAATTTTAAAACAAACACATAATTTTCTTATGATTTCTTAAACATTCTCTAGAATAACACTATGTACAAATCCAAATATATGGTACCCTAGGCATAACACCTACATGAACTTCTAACTTGTTGTCTCTTGAGGCCCCTGGGTGAGACTTGGATCCAACTTGTACAAATGCAAAGCAAAAGTCAAACATAAAATAATAATAATAATAATAATAATAATCTTTTCTCTTATAAGCAAAAGGCCTGAAATTTCCGGGGAGGAGGAACCAGTCGATGGTGGTGGTGGTGGTGGTGGTGGTCTCAAAATTTGGCACAAGGCCAGTAGGGTTGAGGGTTGGAGGAAGTCGATTACGTCTACCAGTATTCAACTCGTACTTATTTTATCGACCCTGAAAGGATGAAAGTCGAAGTTGACCTTGGCGAATTTTGAACTCAGAACGTAATGGCGGACGAAATGCCGCTAAATACGAGGATTTATCAGAAAGTGATGCATAAAAAAATTGCATTACTTTCTGGTTCTCTTCGTAATTTAGGTCTGTGCAGTTGAGGACAGCCATATACTTATCTTCAGCCTTTGTACTATTGACAGTGGAATATCAAAGATGCGACTGCCGGAGAGATGAGGGGAATACAACATCATTTAGTCGGTACTTGTTTACACGCACACACACATGTATGTGTGTATGTCTGTGTGCGTGTGTGTGTGTTTGTATTTGTTTCCCACCGCCATTTGACAGTCGACGTTGGTTCGTTTACTTGCTCGTACGCCAACGGTACAGGAAAAGACATCGATAGAATAAGTACTAACCTTTAAAAAGATAATTTTTTTAATTTAAAAAAAGAAGTAATTAAGAGGGGGAATCTATTCGTTCGACTAAAGTCTTTCAATGCAGTGCTCCAGCATGACCGCTGTCCAATGACTGGAACAAGTAAAACGATAAAAGATACGAGATAAAAGAACCACAAAAATAGCTAAAATAAACGCAAAACAAATTAAATCGCTTGGCTAAGTGAAAAATCATCGTCTTATATTTAACAATGCACTGTAAATATTCATTACGTTGGATCAACAATAATATATTACTTCTAAATGTCAGTGTCTATGGTTAGTTTTAACTGCAATGAGTGGATAGCTAATCACACTGACAGCAACTCCAGATGTTGACCTGTTGTATTTATGGATTTTATCAAAGCACTGGTCGTTTTTCAACAAAGCCGACGTATTTTTCCATTTGGTTTTACGGTTGGTTGACGGTTTGAGAATTATCTAATCAGTCAAGTGTGATCTGCAGAACAACCACGATGTCAAGCCGTCTGTTGTGTGTATTTAGTTAGATATCTATCAAACTGTTGAGCGCTTTTCCATTACTTGTCTCTCAGTCCGCATGCCACGCGCTTTAGTTTGCGTGAAAAGACTTGCAACGTTTCTAGGTGACGAAGTAAATACATCAATAGTTGAGATATATTACAGGCATGTGCGTGCGTGTACATATATTCATGCATACATCTATGAGGATATATACATATATATATATATATATATATATATATACCCATATGTATGTATGCATATATTCATATATATACACACACACACACATGCATGCATTTATAAGTGTGCAGGCACATCAATAATCTGGTTCCACATACATAGGACGCATGCGTGTACAAAAGCGAATTATGTGTACACACTCACACATGTATGGACATGTTTAAGCGATGATTAGCAACAACCTACTGGATATTCCGAAATAGACACTCATGCCGAATGGAGAAGAAACGGTAAGTGATAGAGGATGGTGGGGCGAGGAAGGAGAGAGGTGGGGTAGAAATAAAGAACGAATAAGAAAGGTGTTGAAACGAACAAATTTGATTGGTTATTTACAGAAACAAACAGAAGACCATTAAATAAATTTGGACAGACCAGCACACACGCACGCACACATATACATACACAAATACACACACGTGTATGTATGTGTGATGATGTGTGTTCTATGTACGGATGAGCTTATAGGATTATATGCGTATAAGGTGATTGATAGCCTGATTATCGATTACCCTCTCTCCAACACACCTACTCGTATTTGCCGGTGAATTGCAGATTTATTTCCTAGGTCTCGAACATCAGATCGACCGTCATGTTATATTTATATCGTTCTGCTAATAGCTTAATTGCAGCGTATTTTTTAGTGTAAGTGTGTGTGTGTGTGTATGTGTATCTATTCTATATCTTCGCACATACTCAGATATATGTCCATGTGTATATGTATATATATGTATATATGTCTTTCTCTGTTTCTCTCTCGCTCTATCTATCTATCTATCTCTATATATATATATATATATATATATATATATATATATATATATATAT
>NC_068988.1:18677020-18681226 GCF_001194135.2 Octopus bimaculoides | reverse complement strand
TATATATATATATATATATATATATATATATATATATATATATATATATATATCTGTGTGTGCTATCATGTATATTCGTGTTATACGCAATGTTCTCTGAAGAGAAGGGAAAGATCTTAGTAGTGTTTGGTAATATCTCCAATTACTATGTATTCTTCCATTGTGAAGTGAAGTATTGGTTCATCCAGATCTACCAAACTTACAATAGAAAGGATTAATTTCGATTCTACATATGAGATACAGTTAATAAATCTATTGATCACTAACAATACGATTGCAAATGTCTCTAAAAAACGAAAAAAAATTAAAAGCGAGAAAGAAGTCCGGAACTTACTTCGAAGTTCAAGGAGTTCAGTAGGTGAGAATCAAAATTTCCATCATATAACGACACCAGCTTAACATTGCGTTGCTCTATGATTCGTTTGTTGGCTGTGCTATTTTGGTTGTTCTCTTTATTATTTAGTCTCGGTTCTCTCCTGTTTAAGTAGACACATTAATCGAATGCATTCAATCAGAACCATCCTGCATTTTTTTCCAGTCATTTTATTATATGTAGAGCTTGTATTTTTTGTTTTGCTATTTTTAAAGACGGTAAGGTGTGAGTGGGTGGAGACGCCATGGCCCAGTGGTTAGGGCAGCGGTTAGGGCGTTGTGAGTGTTTATTGAGCGAAAAACACCTAAAGCCTCACGAGGCTCCGGCAGGGGATGGTGGCGAACCCTGCTGTACTCTTTCACCACAACTCTCTCACTCTTACTTCCTGTTTCTGCTGTGCCTGTAATTCAAAGGGCCAGCCTTGTCACACTGTGTCACGCTGAATATCCCCGAGAACTACGTTAGGGGTACACGTGTCTGTGGAGTGCTCAGCCACTTGCGCGTTAATTTCACGAGCAGGCTGTTCCGTTGATCGGATCAACTGGAACCCTCGATGGAGTGCCAACATACAACAAGGTGTGATTGGAGAAATAATTTGTTGCTATTTCTAGCATCCCATTCCATGACGTAGAGCAGTGTTTCTCGACCACTTTTTACCAATAGACCCCAATGATACCTATTTTACTCGGATGAATCCTCCTGGTCATTCGATGTTTAAAATAAAATCATATTATGTTTTAATAATTAACCCTCTTGGGACACCCAGGCCGACTGATCAGCTCAAGTGATACAAAGTAAAAGAACTTTGAGACCGATCCCTCGGTTTGATGGAACAAATGTTGTGAATGGTTGGTTTTGAAGTATAATAGCCAATTAGAGATCATCTTTCAGTAGTTGTATCTCAATAGGAAAAGTAGTTTGGTCTTTTTGGCTACACATACCAAAACACCGTGTGTCTCAAAAGAGATAAATTTTAGAAGGAATTGTATAATAAAAGAAATTAAAATATTTTGTGTATTGTAGAGACTTAACCAATTTATTGAAGATAAATTTATTTAAACGACAGTGTCTTATAAGGACCCTAGTTGAGAACCATTGACGCAGAGGCTCCCTTGCTGGTTCGTGATCTGTGAGCCATACCCAACAGCGAGGTGAAGAGGGGACTAGCACTTTAATATCATATCTACAAAGCTCGTTCTCTACGAAGACAGGTGTAGGGACGACAAGCAGGTGTATTAGCTTTACGCTCGGGAAGAATGGTCTTTTACGTTTCGAGTCTACGGTCTTCGACAGAAAGGATTATGAGGGGGGGAAAACGGAGAGAGAATGAAAAACAAAAAAAAAAAACGGAGATTCTGTGATATTTTAACCGAAATTGAAAAATGTGAACGCAAAGAAATCATCTACCATTCTTAATAAATAAGTGCAGACGTGGCTGTGTGGTAAGAAGTTTGCTTCCCAGCTCATGGTTCCATGTTCGCTCCCAGTGTGTGGTACCTTAGGCAAGCGTCTTCTATTATTGCATCGGGCTGACCAAAGCTTTGTGAGTGGATTTGGTAGACAGAAACTGAAAGAATCCCGTCGTTTGTATGTATGTATGTGTTTGTCCCCCATCATCTCTTGATAACTGGTGTTGGTTTGTTTACGTCCCCGTAACTGAGCAGTTAGGCAAAACAGACCGCTAAAATTAGCACAACGATTTAATGAAAAAATTGTACTGGTGTCGATTCCTAAGACTAAAATTCTTCAAGTCGAAGCCCCAGCATGGTCGCAGCCTAACTAAAACAAGTAAAAGATACGTACGATTTGTTTTGTTTTCGTTTTTGTTTGTACTTTAATGTATTTACTCTTTTAATTCGTTTTTTTTTTATTTTATATGTTTATTTGATAATTTGTTTGCTGTAAGCATTCAGCTTGTTTTGCCTTCCGAGGATCACATTTGATATCATCATTATCGTCGTCGTCGTCGTCTCCGTCATCGTCGTCATCATCGTCATCATTATCATCATCCTTTTCGTCATCATCGTTTCTTATAGTAGTTAGTTCTCTACGTTTTGTAGTCCACTACCTCCTTTCATGGAATGCCGTTTTGCAAAAAAAAAAACCAAAAAAAAACACGAGATTAATTTAATCAAGTAGAAACTAATTTTGTTTTTGTGGTTTATTATCCCATCCAGCACCAGCATGGACCTCTCTTTAAACATTTGCGTTGGTTAGTGTTTCTAATGGTAAATTTTTTTTAAGGAAATTATTAAAGAAAACGAGATATAAAACGAAATTTATTCTAGACCTAGTATTGGACCTAGCTAATGGCGCATCACTAGTTGTGTTCTTGCTCGTTGATAACACAATCGTTCTGTTTATATTTCAATAATGAAAAAAACTCTTTTTAAATGTTTCAAAGGGTATTTAAATGCCTTTAGACGCAGGCATGGCTGTATGGTTAAGAATCTCGCTTTACAACCGCTTGGTCTCGGATTCGGTCCAAGCGTGCAGCACCTCAGGCAATTGTCTTTTATTATAGCCGTGGGCTGATCAATACTTTGCGAATGAATTTAGCAGCGGAAACTAAGTGAATTTTCGTCTCATATATGTGTATATGTGATTCATTTTTGACGATATAACTCGAAGCAAATAAAGCTATGGCAGTCAACTTTTTCTATCCAAATGTGTTTTTCTTTTTAACTCGATATTTGCACGCTATTCTTTATAGCTTTATCTACTTCGATCGAGTTCAATCAGTAAAAGCTAATTATTTCTCGTTCTCTTGAAGTTTCTAAAGTTCTTATGACATAAACAATAAGTATTTGTACCCCTTCCACCGCTTGACAACCGGTGCTGAATCGTTTACGTCTCCATAACTTAGCGGTTCGGCAAAAGAAACTGATAGAATAAGTTCCACACTTAAAAAAAAAAGATACTAGATGTGGGAGTGATTTGTTCAGCTAAACCCTTCATGACAGGGTCCAACATAGCCACAGCCCAATGTCTGAAACAGCTAAATGATAAAAGATAAAAGAATATAAGGGTTGAAACTGATTTACTCTTTTTTTTTTCTTTTACTCTTTTACTTGTTTCAGTCATTTGACTGCAGCCATGCTGGAGCACCGCCTTTAGTCGAGAAAATCGACCCCGGGGCTTATTCTTTGTAAGCCTAGTACTTATCGGTTGTCAAGCGATAGTGGGGGGGACAAACACAGACACATAAACTCGCACACACACACACACACACACACACACACATACATATATATATATATATATATACACACACACATATACGACGCGCTTCTTTCAGTTTCCGTCTACCAAATCCACTCACAAGGCTTTGGTCGGCCCGAAGCTATAGTAGAAGACACTTGCCCAAGGTGCCACGCAGTGGGACTGAACCCGGAACCATGTGGCTGGTAAGCAAACTACTTACCACACAGCCACTCCTGCGCCTGATTTAAATATATTATTTTTGAGAAAACAATTATGACCCTTCAAAACACTTGGCAAGCCCATCGCTTATAGTTGGTGCTACCTTGTAAGCTAACAACAGTCTCGGGGTGACCTTATGGCCCGAGGTTAAGAACTGCTGTATGTGAGTGTCGGATAAGCTGCATTGTAAGAATTGCTCCGGCTCTCTGCGCTCTTGAGTATAGATATGTCTGTGTGTGGAAGTAGGGTTGGGTTCTTACTATGGAATAAAAATATGTACTTTTATATCTCTGTCTAAAACGAAATGCCAGTCTACATAATGAAGCAGATTGGGTGTTTATATATATATACAAGGGGTATATATGAAAAGTTTTGAGCCTTGAAGTCTTGTACCATGTTTTTTTTTTGGG
>NC_068988.1:18676505-18677010 GCF_001194135.2 Octopus bimaculoides | reverse complement strand
ATATATATATATATATATATATATACACATATATAGAAATTTAAATAAGAGCTCTGACGCTAATATCCATATATATTAAAGTTTATTACCAATGTATATATATATCTAAATGTGTGTGTGTGTTATTTGTATATGCACATCAATATATATACACACATATATGTGTGCGTATGAGTGAGTATTTATACAAAACACATGAAAGCATATGTGGGTGTGTGCACGCATGTATATATATATATATATTTACTATTTGTTTTTACATGACTCCAATTCGTAAGTAGTTTTCGTAAACTTATATTTTCCGACGCTACTCTATCTCTTTCTCTTCCTCTATCATTTTTCCCCTCTCGTTCTTCCTCTTTACTACTACGTATCTCGCTTTACCCCTCTCGTTCTTCCTCTGTTACTTCTACGTATCTCTTTTTCCCCCCTCTTTCTCTTTTCCTCTCGTTGCTCACCTATTCTTCTACTTCCTCCCTTTGTTTCTCCCTCTACCACTCTCTCT
>NC_068988.1:18673732-18675918 GCF_001194135.2 Octopus bimaculoides | reverse complement strand
TATATATATATATATATATATATATATGTATATATATATATAGAGAGAGAGAGACAGACAGACAGAGAGACATATATATACACACGCACACACACACATATATATTTATATATATCATATTTGCATTCTATACATATCATATATGTATTATACATACATACATACATACATACATACACATAAATGTATGTGTTTAGAGACACGCACATGCATATATACATACACACACACGCACACACACAAATATTCAAGTATGTATGTGTGTGTTTGACTACAGTGCATATTCATTGCTATTTATATTCCATTGCTCTGGTTAAAGGTCAAGAGATTCACAGGATACAGAGATAAACATGCACATCATATATATTTGATCTTACAAAATATACATGGTTTGTAAGCTACTGTTTAATAAGTATAAGACTATCTGTGTCCAACACATAACATATTTGTGCAAGGTATACGTATCGTATTTTTAAAGAAACTGGTTTGTTATACATTGTACACGCTTTAATTTTTTCTCTTGTGTTCTGTTACGTCACTATGTCACTTGTATACATACGTATATGCACATACTTGCATATATATATATATATATATATATATATCCTGTTTATGTCAATTGACTGCAACCATGCTTGCGCTTATGTATCAGTGTATACGTGCACGAGCACCATACATGCATACATGTATGTGTGTGTGTGTGTGTGTGTGTATGTATACACACACATATATATAAATGCCAAAATGTTCATTGAAATATTGTTAACATTGAAATACTCAATGCTTATATTTTAATATATCTTATCATACTCATTTAAATGAAATCACATTTAAAGATTGAATATAAGGCGGGAGTAAAGTTTCGCCAAAATTGTTCGTTGTATTTATGTATTCATTTCATTATTTTATTATTCAATTATTATTTTATCTTTAATTTTATTTAATTAATTATATATTTTCTGTAATTTGTATCATTTCTCAACGAATAAAATGCTATTTACTTAACCTTTAGCATAATAATTACGATCTGTTTATAGAAAAACATATATCTTTTGTAATGTCAACTATAATTCTATGTTTTGTTATTCACACTTCATAATTGCAATATCTTATATTACAGCCATTATCTGAACGATCAATTTGATATATTGTTAATACTATTATATATCCATCAATCTTCTCCGCCCACCATTTCGGGGAGGTTTGTTGGGGTAGAGCCCTCAGCCATAGGTTCGATCCCTCACTATAGGATCTTATCAGAAACAACCGTCATAACACTTTCTGGTAGGATTCACAAGTGTTTGAATATTAGCTAACCATCTCGTTTTTCATATGTTGCTTGGTCTCTTGTCGGTTGGCCCGACTTGAAGAATCCGCCTTGCGATTCATTCCCGCAACATTCTAACCAGATATCTGTCGTATCAGAGCATGTCCATAGTAATAGCTCGTCCTGGAGAGACTCTTTGATCTCCGAGCTATACACCCTGTCAAGTGACGTTTCTCCAGAGTCCCTCCAGAGGAAGCCTATTTCGACCCCTTCTGCGAGGGAGTGTTGAAAAGTTTCGGGCTTGAAGGATATCGCGAAAGATCTGGTCTGAGGCCCAACCTTCCCAGTTCTTTTACAGGATTTAGAAAAACTGAAGGACTGCTGCAATAAGTGTGTGAATCTGAGGGGAATATGTTGAATAAAATTATAATTAACCGATCCTCCTGTATTTCCTTTTACCCAAAGCCAAGAATTTTCAGCACTTCTTCGTATTCGCGATCGTACTCTTTCCATTATTACCCAGCATTCATGACCGTAAGTAAACCGAATCGAAGACAGTGAATTTGACCTTTTTAGCAACATCTCCTCTTCTGAGAATCGAATGCTGGAGCCAGCCATTACAGTGCTTACGTACGTCGCTTACGACGTCGAGGGTTCCAGTTGATCCGATCAACGGAACAGCCTGCTCGTGAAATTAACGTGCAAGCGGCTGAGCACTCCACAGACACGTGTACCCTTAACGTAGTTCTCGGGGATATTCAGCGTGACACAGTGTGACAAGGCTGGCCCTTTGAAATACAGGCACAACAGAAACAGGAAGAAAGAGTGAGAAGAAGTTGTTGTCAAACAGTACAGTAGGGTTCGCCACCATCCCCTGCCGGAGCCTCGTGGAGCTTTTAGGTGTTTTCGCTCAATAAAC
>NC_068988.1:18670129-18673252 GCF_001194135.2 Octopus bimaculoides | reverse complement strand
CACACACACACACACACACACACACACACAATCACACACACACACACACACACACAATCACACACACACACACAATCACATTCACACACACACACACACAATCTCATATACATAATCACATTCGCGCCCACACACACGAACACATCATTTAAAGTATTGTTTTGTACTTGTAAAACCACAGAAAATGAATAAAACTACGATAAATTTGACTTCTTTTAGAAATCCAAGAGATTCTGAATGGCACACATAAACTTAAAAGGACAGGTAAGTCCTCCATAACAAACGACATTAGTCTGCTTATGTGCAACTAACAAAAGGTAAGCTATGTCAATAGACATAATGCTGCCTCACGTGTATTTATTAATATGTGTTTTACTAACTAGAAATCCTAACCTAAGTTCTTATTGTATGTATGTATGTATGTATTATGTACGTGTGCGTGTATGTCTGCATGCATGTGTTTGAAATTGGTTGATTGATAAGACGGTGGATTGATAAAGACTTATACTTTCCATGGTTTATTTAAAAATTTTAATATATATTTAGGCTATCTCTAGAAAATTGGAAAATTCAGGAATCCGGACCACTTCCGGTTGCAAGCTTGCCGGATATTTGTTCCGGTACTGTGTTAGATTTTATCGTTATTTATTGACAGGTTTTATCTCCCCTGTCCTTTTGGAAAAGAATTCATCATTAAGATGACGATTTTCCCCTCTCCAATAATTCATTCTAATATCTTAACTCGGTACATTAAATATCTTAATACACATTTTACTTTTACCTTTTAGTTTAACTTTTTAGCTTTTAATTTAAATTTAAATTTTAATTTATTCACTTCGCTTTTCTTACAGTTTTAAAATCGTTATTATTATTAGTACAAGTAGTACAAGTAGTAGTAGTAGTAGTAGTAGTAGTAGTAGTAGTAGTAGTAGTAGTATTCTGCTGGGGTCGACTTTGCCTTTCATCCTTTCGAGATCGATAAATTAAGTACCAGTCGAGTACTGGGGGTCGATGTAATCGATTATACCCCCTCCCCCAAATTTCAGGCTTTGTGCCTATAATAGAAAGGATTATTATTATTATTATTATTATTATTATTATTATTATTATTATTATTATTATCATTATTATAGTATCCTTACTTAATCTTGGATCGAATAATTTATGCTCAATTTTGGCAGTTCTCTTCATAAAATATTATTATTTCAGATACCAAAATTCTTCTTTTTTAGTTCAAAACTCATTAGAATCCGTAATACTTCAGCTCTTGATTTTCGATTTCATTATCTTATATTGGGAAACTCATAAATATTTCGTTACAATATTCCCTTTTTATTTTTAAACCAATAATCCTTTATTTTTTTTTATTTTTTTTTTTTTTTGTGTCTTGTTATTTTCGTTTGCTTTAGTTTGTTTTTGGTGGAGGGTTATATAAGGATTTTTATTGGACAACGTGTTATTTTGAGTTCCGCTTCGATTTTCCTCATGTTTTTCTCTTTCTAATCTTTCGTTTCTTTTGTGGACTAATTAATACATTTAGAATTTAATAACCATTTTTTTTAGTAGATGTGCAGTTATTTCTTTTACGTCACTATTCGTTGTATTCAACGCCCTTAAAATTCATAACTAACTATCTTTAAAACTTTTATAACCATTTTTTAAAAATCTCTAGTTCTTTGCGTCTTTGCTTCCTTATTAGAATTCGCTTGTGTTCTGCGATTAACGATTTTTGTGGATTTTTTCAATATATTTTTGCAATGTATTTTTTTTATTCTTTTGGCTCAGAATGTTTGATGTTCAAAACATTTTTAGAAATATGTCAACTAATTAATTTGGGATTCAATTTGTTGCTCTTTGTTGTATTGCTATTGTTTTTATGTATTTTAAAACTTTTTTTATTCATCACTGTTTTTTCTCGTTTATATATACATATACGCATACATATATATATATATATATATATATATATATAGAGAGAGAGAGAGAGAGAGATGGATGGATGCATGTATGTATGTAATATATATATATATATATATATATATTTAAAAAAATTTACAAATACACAACAAACGGAAAATTTTACAAAACCATAACAAACAGAAAATTCGTAGCTAATTCCCCATCAGTCAACTTCCATGAGATCATTACAATTTCGTGCCTTTAAAGTTGATATTGTTCACTTTGGCGAAAGACCACTGGGAATAGCTGACGAACGTAATAGAGAATGGCAAAAACAAACATGACAAAATAAAATACACACATGCACGCAAACATTATTTATATACATATGTATATGTAAATATACATATACATACATATATATATATATATATATATGTGTGTGTGTGTGTATATATATATATATATATATATATATATATATATATAGAGAGAGAGAGAGAGAGAGAGAGAGAGTGGGGTGATCTAAACCAATAGGTACGCTGGGTAAATGTAACGGATTATCATGGTTCCAAGCTTGTAACTGAGACGGCAGCTATGGATCCATTTTAGGTTTCCGATTTAGCAGATATGAATTTGTGAAAGAGGACAACAAACGCCCGGGCATAACAAGCATCTCAATTCATATACATAATCTTATATTATTCTGAAATTAGTTAAAGTCTTACAGCTGTTTCTGGGATATCCCAAGTGATAGGCGAGTATGCCTAAATACGGGGTACTCCGTCATCAGAGACAAGTCGAGAATATATGAAAGATCTAGGCATGGAAATTTTCAGGTAAAAGATCTAGACATGGAAAATTCGGAGATAATAAGCAATGAAATACAAGAGTAGAGAGTAAGGTAATAAGAAAATAATGTATGTGAATTGAGATGCTTGTTATGCCTTGGCGTTTGTTGTCTTCTTTCACAAATATATATAAATGCTTAGTTTAGAATAGGGGCAGCTGATGAAGGAAATATTCTCTATGTGGCCTGTTTGTTTTCTGTGCTCTGTCTATGTTCTGTTTTTCATTTTGTCCACGTTTTGTTTGTGACGTCCTGTACCCAGATATGCATCTATATATACATGTAGATGTAGGTATGTACATACATGTACGTATTTATGCATATACTCACATATTATTTGTATTATATATATATATATATATATATATACATAT
>NC_068988.1:18666109-18669441 GCF_001194135.2 Octopus bimaculoides | reverse complement strand
ATATATATATATATATACTTGTTTCAGTCATTTTACTGCGGCCATGCTGGAGCACCGCCTTTAGTCGAGAAAATCGACCCCAAGACTTATTCTTTGTAAGCCTAGTACTTATTCGATCGGTCTCTAGTGCCGAACCACTAAGTTACGGTGACGTAAACACACCACCATCGGTTGTCAAGCGATGTTGGGGGAACAAACAGAGACACACAAACATATACACACCCATACACACACACACACACACACACACACACACACACACACACACACACACACACACACACACACACACACACACACACACATATATATATATATATACATATATACGACAGGCTTCTTTCAGTTTCCGTCTACCAAATCCACTCACAAGGCTTTGGTCGACCCGAGGCTATAGTAGAAGACACTTGGCCAAGGTGCCACGCAGTTGGAATGAACCCGGAACCATGTGGTTGGTAAGCAAGCTACTTACCAAACAGCTACGTACATACATACATACATACATATATATATGTATGTATATCTGAATGGAACAGATTAAGGAAGTGAGAGAATAGATGGTTTTTTCCATTCGTTTACAGCTGTCTCATAATCTTATTAGTTATATGGTAGATATTACTTCAATATTCGCATGAATATAAAGTATACATATAAATATGTGTGTACACCTACATATGTGTGTGTGTGTGTGTGTGTGTAGATAGGTGCTGAGAAGTAAACTAACAAACATCAACTTTACTTATGTATGCATGTATGTATGTGTATACATGCTTGCATACATACATACATACATACATAGTTACGTTGCTGTTAATATATTCCATGCTGGGGGTATATTAAATAGTACACTAGATGTAATTATACGATGAGATAAACATTTTTCTCCAATTTTCAGAGAAGTATGGGAGATAAATCTGGACATGTTTTGGTCTTATTCTGAACTCTTCACCTAACCATACATTCTCCTATACTTGCTAAAATAGTGATGAAAGAATAACTAAATGAAGGTTCAAAATAGACACATTTATTGGCATAAGAGCATAGAAACATTTACAAAATAATCACACCATCTGCATGAAAAACAATAGTCGAGTTAGTGTTGATATAATTAATTCATAAATTGTTGGAAAACAAACTAGAAATAATTATGGAATGCGAAATAAAGGATGCTAATCAATGTTTAATACTAAATTTTCATTAGCCAGTGATTAATATTGATCAATATCACTCTACATTTCCCTAATACATTAAGTGTGAGAGCACGTAGCCAAGTGGTTAAAATGTTCAGATCACGATCGGCTCAAGAGGCTTGGGCTGGGCAGTGTGTCGGGTCCTTTGGCTAGGTACTTCATTTCATAGACAAATACGAGGATGCCAAGTACCATACAACATAAATTGTTAACTTAATAAGTTAACATCTCCACTTCTAGAGGATATATCATATTTGTCAAATGGTAATAGAAGAGGCTTGTTGCTTGGAGATAACAGGACAGTTGTGGACACTCATTTCTGGGGCTCAACAGCCATCATTAACACAACAATTGTCCGACCTTATCTCTGGTAGCCAAAGGCCTTAGACTTATATGAAACAGAGTAGAAAACAGTTATCGCCTAGGTACATTGCATGATATAAACAAAAATGATCTAAGAGAAATATTTAGAGTAGCCAATAGCACATAGTTGAAAATTGTACAAGACAGGTATATCAAATGTCTTGCAAACAACTCGCACATGCAAGTGCTACCAGTCGAGAACTCTGCATACTGGAAACCAGAAAGTGTATGCCTACCTCTCGACGGCATCAATGCGCACCCCCCCCCCCACACCTCACTGATATGAGGCCCTGATTGCTAGATCAACTGTTTATTAAAAACAAAGCTAAATATTTCTCTAGCCATCGCTCATCATCTCTTTTTAACCAAATCCAGTGGCTAGACTTCTCCACTGTAGTTTGGATACCACTCATGGTGGTATTTACCTTACGATGAGTTAGGGGCCCAACAATAACAGCAGTCGTCTCACACTGAGTCCATGCAACATGAATTGTTGATTTGTAAAAATCATCTCCGCTTCTTGAGGATGTATCATAATTATTGAATGGCAATGAAGACCAGCTCCTTGAGAAGGGGGGGATAATATCAAGAATCAAGAATTCTCCAAAGCTGACAAGCCATTAGGGAAGAGGACTTTGTTTCAATCTCACCGGCTGTAATGGGTGCCAGCAGGGTACTGTTGCAGCCCCTTCTCCTTCCAGCTTTTCACAACGTAGTTGTTCTGGTGGATCAAAAGTGAGCCGATGTCCGTGTCGGTTTGGTACTACATTGGTACCTGAAATAGTTAGCAAGACCATGGTACATGTTATCAACCGATGCTTATTGACAGGTATGAAAGACATTACTGACTTCGGCAGGATTTGAATCCAAAATATGAAAAAATGAAACCAATACTGTAAACCATTTTTCCAACGTTCTACCGATTCTCCCACTCCTTCAACTCTTGAGAGAATTCGGCTTATTTCGCAGGACAGCTGGTTGTCCAAGACATCACAAGATGTTGGTGCCAAGCTATCCGGCTGCTGCTGCTACTGTTGTTGTTGGTATTGCTGATCCTGTTACTGTGTGGGGGCTGTAAATATGTGTAAGTATGCACATGTGCGTGTATATGGGTATATGTACACGTGTGTGTGTGTGTGTGTGTATGTGTTCAAGCCCTTTAAACATATTTGTGACTGCCATAATGTTAGAAATGATGATGACAATAATGGTGGTGGTGGTGGTAGTAGTAGTGGTGGTGGTGGTGGTGGTAGTAGTAGTGGTGGTGGTGGTGTGGTGGTGGTGGTGGTTTTGATGCTGCTGATGATGATGATAGCCACTTTATATTCATTTCTTTTCATCTTCTTTGCTGTCATCATCATTATCATCATCACCACCACCACCACCACTATCCATCCATTCATCCATCAACATCATTATCGTAATCATCTCTGAATAGCACCATTTATGAAAGAACCAAACCTAATTAATTTTTGATATTTGATGCTTAGTAAACTTCTCTCTCTCTTTCTCTCTCTCTCTTAGTTTCATCTTTGTTATCTTCTCTTCATTTTCATCCTCGTTTTCTTTTTCCACACTTTCTCTCTCTTTAATCTCCCTCTATATTTCCCTCTCCATCTTTTCTTTCAATTACTTCACTCTACATCCGATCTCATTTTTCTCATTCTCTCACATATAAATCTTTATACATGCTTATGTGTATGTATCAGTATGCACACATACACACCTATACATATATATATATATATATATATATATATATATATATATATATATATA
>NC_068988.1:18647466-18663995 GCF_001194135.2 Octopus bimaculoides | reverse complement strand
TGAATGAGGACTGGTGAACCAGATGGCTACACCAGGCTCCTGCCAAATCAGATTGGAGCCTGGTGTAGCCATCTGGTTCACCAGTCCTCAGTCAAATCGTCCAACCCATGCTAGCATGGAAAGCGGACGTTAAACGATGAAGATGATGATGATGATGATGATGAAACATATAATGGAACTTTTTAAAAACTTCAAAAGGCTACAGGGATCCAGTTAGAGTTAAATAGTAATCGAAGGGTCCACAGACAACAAAATATGGTTGAAAAACTATTGCTGTATAGAGATATGAGTCTTTAAGTCCTGATATCTTTTGTCCCTTTTCTGGGATCAACAACAATAAGTTACAGTAGCTGACCATCTCCCTCTCCAAAACATGTGGCACATGGACAAAAATGCCCTGCACTAACTGTGGAAGAAAGCGCGTGCACAATGTTCCACATGGTGGAATCAAACCTGGAAGTATTTGATTATAAAGTGACCTTTTGAACCAAATAATACAAGGAGGGTAATTGTGCTCCCCTTTCTGAAATATGTGACATCCTTAACCCATTACCTCCCGTAATTCTATTAACTGGAATTTTTTTTATGAAACTTTGATTTCTAGCATAAAACAGCCTTAGAAACACGTTGGAATGATCAAAATAACATTTTAAATAGAAATAAGCGAGATATTGGGTGAAAAATTAGCAAACCTCATTTGAATATCAGAGAAATATACCTTGTAGATATGGCAAAAAGATTAGATATGTGTAAATATTGACAGAAAATTACGAAATTTGTAATTTTTAAGAGATCACTGGTAGGTAATGGGTTAAACTGTGGTATTCAATGTTTAGGTTGGTGTTACATGTACAAAAATGCTATGTAGGAGTTGTGTGCAGTGTTCTGGGATTGAGTTTAGAACAACATGCTTACAAAATAAACTCTTTACCCACACAGTCAAGCCAGCATCTATTTTATTTAATACAAGCAATACGACTTGGATGAGAGATAATTTAATAAAAGACTTAATTGAATTAGTTAATAGAGTTAATAGAATATAAGACAAGAAGATTGTGTGACATTAGTTGAAGTTAATCAAATTATTAAAGTGTTATAAGTTATTACTGGTTTGTTAGAAATAAGTAGTCAACAAATAACTTCAAAGGAAAGACTGGAATCTGCAACCAATTGAAACAAAGCCTGCTTGGTGTGAGAATGTTTGGTAAATAGAGTTAAATTGACATTTAGTGCGGTAAATATATTAATGTTAAGTGGAGTTAATAGATAATTGGTTGGTTGGCTGTTTATCATTCCGCAGGCCAGCTCTGATTAAGTAGACCAAGATCTTATTTTTAAAGATAGCAGGGTGTGATTTGAGGAAGATTTAGCTGCTAAAACAAGATGAGTAGATTCAAATGGGAAAGAGAAACAGGAAAACAACACAACAAATGGTATCTATAGTAAACTGAGATTTACTTGGTATGGACTTAAATGTTAAACACTAGTATTTATAGTAGAACTGACATTTAATGTAGTAAATATATTGGTTTTAAATTTTAGTACAAGGCCAGCCATTTTAAGGGGTGGGGCTGAGTCAATTACCTATGCTAAACTGGTACTTATTTTATTAACCCCCAAAAGGATGAAAGGCAAATGCAACCTCTGTGGAATTTGAACTCAAAACATAAAGACAGATGAAATGTCACTAATTATTTTGTCCAGCATACTACCGAATCTGCCAGCTCACTGCCCAAATGTGGTAGATATATTGAATTCTTACATAGGCTTGAGAATATACCCATGTTATTTGTGGTCATGACTCAAACTTAGAAATCAGTAATTAAAGTGGGGGTGGGGTGGGGAAGAATAGCGGAGTCACAAATAACACAGAAGTTCTCTGTCTTATGGTATAGACTTTTCTCTTTTATTTTAAATATGCAAAATATGTAGGCGCAGGAGTGGCTGTGTGGTAAGTAGCTTGCTCACCAACCACATGGTTCTGGGTTCATTCCCACTGCGTGGCATCTTGGGCAAGTGTCTTCTACTATAGTCTCGGGCCAACCAAAGCCCTGTGAGTGGATTTGGTAGACGGAAAACTGAAAGAAGCCCGTCGTATATATGTATATATATATGTGTGTGTGTGTGTGTCTGTGTTTATCCCCCCAACATCGCTTGACAATCGATGTAACTTAGTGGTCCCCGTAACTTAGCGGTTCGGCAAAAGAGACCGATAGAATAAGTACTAGGCTTCCAAAGAATAAGTCCTGGGGTCGATTTGCTCGACTAAAGGGGGTGCTCCAGCATGGCCACAGACAAATGACTAAAACAAGTAAAAGAGTAAATTATGATGGAAGTCAACTCATGTCTGAGACTATTATCGAGGCACCGACAGATATACTTAAAGAGCAGCAACAATGAAGGACACAACTATGTGACAACTACTGAGTATTGGTTTCTATCCCACTTATCCCCCACCAGCCTCATGGGACCTTCAAAATGTCATTGGCACTATGATTCCTGTTTTCTATAACTGCTGCTTTCTATTGATTTGCTACTCTCTTCAATGATTCTCTATTCATGTATATACTCCTAGGTGAAGTACAAATTTTATATAATCAAGAAAAGAAAAAAAATTCTTCATTTATTCTTCATACCGTTTTGTATTTACTTTCAACATTGAACTAACTCTAAAAAAGAAAGCAATTACCTGTATTTATTCTGTAATGTTTTCTAATCGTTTGTTCATCTGTAAAACTTACACTTATATTGACAGCATCCCTTTAACAAATATTTGTCATATTTTATCTGGGAAACATAGAAAGAAAACGAAACATGCCAGATCTGAGATTTTCTCAATTCTATACATAAATAACCATGTTTTTATTATCATTTCTTATATTTAATGTAAAATATTCTATTTTTACTAATTTTTATCTTTTCCTTTTCTTTTGAATTAAATTACTTCAGCTCAAACTGAAGTTATTGCAATTTTCAATTTAACATTTTATTTACAAATAACTATTTAAGAATCACTGCTATTTTCTTCTCATTATTGTTTTATTTACTTAGTTATGTATTTATATATTCATTTACTTCTTTATGTATTTAAATATATATATCTGGTTGTTTAGGTAGGGACTGGCTGTGTGTTTTATTTTTCTAACTTCAACAAATATTAAGTGACAGACTTCATCAAATGTTTATGTCAATCAATAAGATCAAAGATCTTAGAATACTGAACATTAACCAACAGGCAAAACCTACAGAACTATGGTAATTAAAATTTATTCTATTACATTTATTTTTATTTCATACTATTTGTTTTTTTTTTTTGTTTTTTTTATTTTTCAGCAAAGAAACAGGTTGATAGCCAGGAATTAAAGCTATCTAATCGAGATGAAAAGAAACTCTCTAGGGAATGTTTGAAAGATGATAAAATTTTACCGCCCCGTGAATTAACCCTCACTAAAGGAACACATGCACCACCTATTGGCAAGCAGTCGGTAAGCGAATATTTTAGTATAATGTGTGTTAATTATGACAGAGACAGACAGACAGACAAAGGGAAGTGAAGGATAAGAAAGAATAAGAATGTGCTGCAATCAGTAAAAATATGTCT
Source organism: Octopus bimaculoides (assembly GCF_001194135.2). Classification (NCBI taxonomy): domain Eukaryota; kingdom Metazoa; phylum Mollusca; class Cephalopoda; order Octopoda; family Octopodidae; genus Octopus; species Octopus bimaculoides. The sequence continues at coordinate 18,660,394 of NC_068988.1, read as the reverse complement.
CTTGTCTATCAATGAGTAGTGCTGTTTTCTCAAAAGAGAACACAGGAATGGGTGTGTGGATTTCAGGTGTTTAGTTTACAAACATGATACATGAAGTTCAACCCCTCTGCTTGACAGCACTTCAGTAAGAACCTTCAGGAAAGGAACCAAAATATTTCTGAGAGGACAGAAACTGTACATCCCCTCATATATATATATATATATGTGTGTGTGTGTGTACACATATAGACATAGATATATATACATATGTACATATACCTGTATGTGTGTGTATATATATATGTAATGATAAGCACAGAAAAGGTAATTGTTATGTTAAGCTTTATAAAACATACATGTTTCAGTAACTCGATATTGTTATTACGCAAGGCACTTACCTACATTGTATACTGGCTTACCTCCTCAGTGTTAGCAGCAAAACATGATGAAACTTAGTGGGATGCACGCACACTAAGTGAATGAATTCTTCTCACACATCTCTGCACACAAACATTGCTAACGCATCATATTTTTTTTCTTTAACCTCTTCGTCCATTTACTTCAAATAGGGCTTTTAGGAATAGTGGTCTCTACTTGGCACTTGAGATCTAATTTATACTTCAAACCAGCCCTCAAAACGAAATGAGTTTGACACCCATATGCCAAAGTGTTACTCATCTTATGATAGTTAATGTTGGAGATACACACATTGTCACTGTGAGTAATATTTTTTCTGTGTTAGTGCCACATTGAAAGCACCTTGTGGCAGTGCTGCTGCTGCATATGAAGCACATGTGTTGGTGCCATGTATAAAGCACCCAATACATTCTGTAAAGTGGTTGGCATGAGGAAGGGTATAGTGCCATAGAAACCATGCTATAACAAACAATTGGAGCCTTGTGCAGCACTTCAGCTAGCCAGCTCCTATCAAACCATCCAACACATTCCAGCATGGAAAATGAACTTTAAATGATACTGCTGCTGCTGCTGCTGATGATGATGATGGTGGTGGTGGTGGTGGTGATGATGATGATGATGGTGGTAGTGGTGGTGGTGGTGGTGGTGGCGGTGGCGGTGGTGGTGGCGGTGGCAGTGGTGGCACAAGGTCTGAAATTTGTTAGGAGGAAGCTAGTTGACTACAGCAACCTCAGTTCTCGATAATTCTAAAAGGCTGAAAAGCAGAGTCAACTTTGACAGAATTTGAGCTCAAATCATAAAAATGGACAAAATGCTTAGCAGCATTTCTCTTCAGTATGCTAACAGTTCTGCCAGCTCACAACCTTTATAGTGTGAAATATCAAAAAGTGTTACATAAATACTTTTATCTACAGATATTCGATTTTTTTTTTTCTTTTCAAAAATTGTTACTTACACAAAATAATGGAATGAATACTTTCAAAATATAAATATTTATTTAATTAAAATATAACTGATTAAATTAAATTTGTATATTTACAATCAATAACAGTAATACTGTTTTATTATCAATTAATTAGAGATGTTTCATATTGATTAATTCTGTAATAAGTTCAGACATGGCTGTGTGGTTAAGAAACTTGGTTTGCAACCACATAGTCTCAAGTTCAGTTCCAGTCTGTGGCACATTGGATAAGTGACTTCTGCAGTATTCTCAGCCTGACCAATGCCTTGTGAATGATTTTGGTAAATGGAAATTGTATGGAAGGTGACTAACCGGCAGAAACGTTAGCACGCCGGACGGAATGCTTAGAGGTATTTTGTCTACCGCTACGTTCTAAGTTCAAATTCCACCAAGGTCGACTTTGCCTTTCATCTTTTCGGGGTCGATTAAATAAGTACCAGTTACGCACTGGGGTCGATATAAGCGACTTAATCCGTTTGTTTGTCCCCTCTGTGTGTAGCCCCTTGTGGGCAGTAAAGAAATAAGAAACTGTATGGAAGTATGTTATTTACACATACATATATATATCTTTTACTTGTTTCAGTCATTAGATTGTTGCCATGCTGGAGCACCACTTTGAAGAATTTTTTGTCAAAGGAATCAAACCCCAGTACTTTAATTTTTAAACCTGGTAATTGCTCTGTCAGCCTCTGTTGCTGAACTGCTAAGTTACAGGGACATTAACACACCTGCACCAGTTGTCAAGTGGCGTTGGGGGACAGACACAAACACACACACACACAAATACATGTGTGTGTGTGTAAAACAGGATTCTTTCTGCTTCAATCTACACATACAAATGGGCTTCTTTTAGTTTCTGTCTATCAAATCCACTCATGAGGCTATAGTAAAAGACACTTATCCAAGGTGCTATGCAGTAGGGGTTGAACCCAGAACCATGTGGTTGGGAAGCAAACTTGTTACCACACAGCCATACCTGTGCCTGTATAGGATGATGATTTTATATTTTATTCTTTTATTCACCCATTTAATGGATGGCTTACTTTCTCTTTCTTTTTTCTTTTATTTTCAGAATGCTGCTATGACAGTAGGGGGCAGTAATAGTAGCTTAGTGGTTGGTGGAGGGAACGTCGTCAGTGGTGGTAGTATTAGTGGTAGTATTGGTGGTAGTAGTAGTTGCATTAGTGGAAGTGGTGTTGGTGGAAGTAGTGGTGGAGGTGGAGTGAGTGGCCGAGTCAGCAATGTCGGAGTCAGTTTGGCTGGAAAGACGTTGACGACAGGTGGGACGACAATCGTGTCACCAATCAGCTCACCTGTGCTACTTGGGGACTACGGTCAGCTGGAAGCACACATGCCCCTTAGTCGGCACCACCAAATGCAACTGCTACGCCAGCAACTTGAGCAGCAACAGCAGCAAACTCAAGTTGCTATTGCTCAGGTTCATCTCCTGAAGGACCAACTAGCCGCTGAGACAGCCGCGCGTATTGAAGCTCAGGTAAGAATTTTCAGATTTAAAAATCAAAGTAACCAAAAAAAAAAAAAAAAAAAGTACAATTCTGGTTTAACCCTTTAGCATTCAGATTACTCTGTCAAGAGTTGCACTCCGTCGAGGGTTCCAGTTGATCCGATCAACAGAACAGCCTGCTCGTGAAATTAACGTGCAAGTGGTTGAGCACTCCACAGACACGTGTACACTTAATGTAGTTCTCAGGGATATTCAGCGTGACACAGTGCGACAAGGCTGACCCTTTGAAATACAGGCACAACAGAAATAGGAAGAAAGAATGAGGGAAAGTTGTGGTGGAAGAGTACAGCAGGGTTCGCCACCATCCCCTGCCGGAGCCTCGTGGAGCTTTAGGTGTTTTTGCTCAATAAACACTCACAACACCTAGTCTGGGAATCGAAACCGCGATCCTATGACCGCAAGTCTGCTGCCCTAACCACTGGGCCATTGCGCCTCCACTCTGTCAAGAGTAGTGTTTATTTATTCATATTGTTTTAAATAAATCTCACATTATCTTGTAGCTTTGAGATCTCAACGATGTGGTTGTCTATTTTAAGAATGACATTGCAAAGTAGGTGTGAGAGGCCAGATCTGGCCAGTTTGAACATTAAACAGGCAGAATATTTTGGCCAGATATGGACTGTTTAAATGCTAAAGGGTTAACTCCTTTAGCATTCAAACTGGCCATTTCCAGCCAAGATATTTAACTTGTTTTATGTTGAAACTGGCCAGATCCAGCCTCTCACCTCAACCTTGCAATGTCATTCTGAAACTAAACAATCACATTATCGAAATCTCTAAATCATAAGATAATGCATGATTAATTTAAAACAATATGAATAAACAAACATTACATTTGACAGAATAATGTGAATACTAAGGGGTTAAGCACTGCAAGGTGTAATTCTGGTTTAACCCCTTAGCATTCAAACCAGCTATATCCAGCCAAAATGTATAATTGTTGAAACTGGCCAGGTCCAGCTTCTAACCCCAACCCTACAATGTCATTCTAAAACTAAACAAGAGCACTCAGAGAGTGCAAACCTCCTCCAAGGCAACACCAATGTCCTCTCAACGATTAGCCAGAGATGATTTCTAAAATGAGAATATCTGAAATAAACTCGACTGCTCTCACAAACGAGAATACTAAAAATGAACCTGACTGCTCTCAAAAATTAAGTAAAAAAAAAAAAAAACGGAAAAATAAGACAGAATCTTTGTACAGTAATCAATCAATCTCAAAATCTAGTCAGTCCATGTCAGTCATGAGACCAAACATCCCTGAAAGTTTCATCTGAATCCATCCAGTGGTTCTTGAGATATTTTGTCCATGGACAAACAAACGTGACTGTAAACAATACCTCTGCCTTAGTGAAGGCAGAGGTAACAATCACATCATCAGAATCTCTAGACTACAAGATCAGGCATGATTAATTTAAAACAATATAAATCAACAAACATTACATCTGACAGAATAATCTGAATGCTTAAGGGTTAAGCACCCTATGTAACCCCTTGTAACTTTTTAATTTTTGGGAATTGTGAGAAAACTTTTGAAAATTTGTATTCAACACATGAGAATTCATATGATTATAAGAAAAAATCCTTTTTTTTTTTTTAAGATTTTTTACCCCCTCCCTTAAATCCTAAAAGTTCCAATCTCTTTCAAATTTATTTTTTTAAATTAGAGTTTAATATATGGAAAGTCCGAATTCTGTGCTTAAATCCCAGGAATGGACCACCCCTGAGTGCATCATCATTCAATTAAATGTGTTTATAGAGAGAAAAATATTGAAAACATCAAAAAACATATTTTTTGCATAATGGTATGAATTCCTACATTACAAATTCACAAACATTTTCGGATAGAAAAGCTATGAAGGGTTATATGGGAAGCTTAAGCCAGAATTCCGCCAAAAAAAATATGAGCATGTGTGTGTGTGTGTGCAGATAATGTGGCTGTGTGGTTAAGAAACTTGCTTTGCAACTACATGATTTGGGGTTCAGTCTCACTGCAAAGTACTTTGGGCATGTGTCTTCTGTAGCCCTGAGCTGTCCAATGCCTTGTGTGTGAAGTTGATTGATGGAAACTGTGTGGAAGCACATTATGTGTGTGTTTGTGTGCGTGCATGCGTGTGTGTGTGTGTGTGTGCATGCTTGCGTATGTGCATGTTTGCATGTGTGTGTAAGTGAGTATGTGTATCTATCTCCAGGAGAAGAAAAGGTGAGAGATAAGGTGGGGAATGAAAAAGAGTGAAAGATATACAGAGAGATAAAGAATGAAGAAAAGTGAGAAATATACAGAGAGAGGTTGATAGAGAGTGAGAGAGATTCAGAAAAAGAGAGGAAGAAATCAAAAGCAGTAACAAGGAAACAGAAACAACTCTAATTTAATGTCTTCTTTCTAGGCTCGATCTCATCAGTTACTGCTTCACAATCGGGACCTTCTCGATCACGTGGCCCAGCTAATTAGTCGGATGCAAGATCTAGAGATGAAGGCCGGTGGATTTACTGCAAGTTCAGAGCAACTTTATCAAACAACATTACAGGTAAGTGACACAAACTGGAAATCTTCATTCTCCTTCTTTTCTGTTGTTTAATTCAGTGATTCTGATAGATGAGGAAAGACACTAAACTGGGGGTGGCAGGACCAGTAAGTTGTTGTGGCTATACTGTATATATGTGTGTATGTGTTTATGTATGTAAGTAAATGAGTTTTGCATATAAGAAAATTTTATTTCATTAATAAAGTAAACACTCTACCCTTAAAAAATCTCAACAGGGTCAATAAGTAGCTGTTATTCTAAATCTTATATTATAAAAGAGAAACTAATCTCTGTCTGTCTATCTGTAACAATATCTGTGTTGAGAGGGAGAAGGAGAGGAGAGAAAGTTGTTGAGAGTGAATACAGTGAGAGAGAGAGAGCATGTGTGTGTCGAAAAGATAGATAAATAGGTTGCATTGTCACCTTAGTAACTAACAAGTTTTGATTAAAAACGTGGGAATTTTAAGTGCAAATCTGTCAACACAACACAACACAGACTTCAAGCAAAGTCTATATGTATTATATAAACATATAGTTGTTTTTTATTTTTATTTTGGTTGTATGTGTGTGTGTGTGTGTGTGTGTTTCTGTATGTCTTTCAACATAGAAACAACACAACAGGTTTTAAAAAAAGCCTTTTACTTTGAAGAATTTATGAAGCTACATATATGATTAACAAATATTTTTACAGCGGTGTTGTGATGGATAACAACCTAATATTGATAATTTATGTATGATGGGTATTACATGATTAAAATATTGATTATTTTAAAAATCTCATCCATTTTCTCTTTGGTGTCCTTTTAGATTCCTGTCTTGCCTGATCCGACGACCCCTCAGTCTGGTCCTGTCTATTTGCCTGACTTCCGGGATGTAGACAGTACCTACTTGAACTCAATTCCGGAAACTGCCTTGTTTGAGAATACTAAAACAGAACAAGACACAGATTCACCGGACAGTGGTCACAGAGAAATGTCGTCTGATAGTCTATCTTGCAATCTGACCAGTGGTTTGGACTCTAAGAGTTGGCAGTACAATAGTTATTGCCGATACCCATTGGCTCAACAGATTAAAATGAGCCACAACAATCAGCAACAACAACAACATTTGCATAATCACAATGTTCCTCTATATCAGCAGCAACAAAAACAGCAACAACAACAACAACAACAACAACATGTAAATAGCAACAAAGTTCATATTAACAGTAATGGTGTTAGCATTAACAGTAGTAGCGGCAGCACCAACAACAACAACAACAACAGTAACAACAACAACAACAGCAACAACATCAACAACACCAATGCCAACAACAACAGCACCACGACCATGAACAACATTGAATACCACATGAACAACAACAACAACTACAACCCATTCACAAAGTGTTCGCCTAAAAAACGAGATGATATCAAAATCATTACCCCAGTACCAGCTCAGGATGCAAGTGGCAATCGCCTTGAATTGAAACTAAACGTAGCACCAAAGTTGGATCCACCGCCCAAATACACAAGAACGTCGCGCCCTCTGTCGGCCGACTTAGACAGCCTTTCTTCAAACTATAGAGATAGCAATGCAAACACACAACAGCTGAATAAGAGGAACCAGCTATCGGATAACATGTATTATTCTTCTTCTTTAACCAATTCGGCCTTGTTGAATCCCACGCAGCATCGACCAGGGACAATTGAAAGTTACCAGTCAACAGAAAGTAACCGCATCACACCTTTATCATCATTGTCGTTGTCATCGTCATCATCGTCTTCATCGTCGTCGTCGTCTTCTTGCTCGTTTTCAGCTTCTACTTCGACATCGTCTTTGTCAGGTAGGATGTCAAGTGGCAAAGGAACACCTGGTCAAATGGTGACGACAGCAACGACAACAACGGCGACCACAGCAACAGCACTATCAACAACGCCGATCCCAGGGGCTTTATTATCAACGACAACCACCACCACGACAGCAACAACAGCTTTATCAACTAACGCAACAACAATAACCACGTCAACATCAAATTACTTGTTGAAAAACAAAATCCACGTGAACAACCTCAGTTTGGGGGGTTCGGTCCCGACTAGTTGTATTTCGTCTACAGTCGCAAACATAACTGCGAATGGCAGCAACCATGGAGTAAGAGGGGGTAGTAATACTAGTAACAGCAGTAATGGCAGCTGTAGCAACATTAATAGTGGATGTGGTAACAAACTCAGTTTGAACGATGCTAATAACAAGAGCTATGTTCCTACATTGAGCGCATTTGCATCGTCGGCCTTCATGTCTTCAAAGACACCGGCTAAGACCACATTTACACCACGAACAAAACAACAACAACAACAACAGCAACAACAACAGCAACAGCAATCTAAAGCCATTAACATAGAGAAAAAGCCATCTTCTTATGATGAGATCTGCCCCCAGTTACAACCGAGTAGTAACTCGGAAGATGATGATAATTCTGAAGATTCGGGTCTGCCACTTGTGCACCAAGCACCCAGGAGACTTGATTCAATGACTTTCGATGAGTTTGAAGCTCTGAGTAGTTGAAACTTAAAGAAAAAACAAACGAAACAAAAAACACAAAAACAGCTAATAAATATTAAAAAAACACAAAAAAGCAACATAAAGCAAGGAAAATTTTTAAAATTTACAGTAAACAAGCAAGGAAAAATAAAACAAAATATATAATATATATACATATACATATATATACATACATATATGCATGCATATATATACATATATATATATATTTAACAAAGCTTGGTAATGAAACCAGAGATGGAAAAAAATGTTAATCAAGGTTGAAACAATAGAAATCATAATAATTATTAATAATATTAATATTATTGTTATGGTTATAGACGGAGCATGTAACTTAATTGATTACGGCCACCCCCACTCCCAACCCCTTGCTCCCTTCTCCACTCCTGTCGAATTCTGTCGGACTCTGCCAGTTCAACATAACCCTTTCCTTCTTCACCCCAGTCGACCCACCCTGTCCCTATTTACTTACACGGTTACCCTGCCAACCATCTCATTATGCGTAGATCGTTCTTTAACAACAACAACGACAACAACAACAACAACAACAATAACAGTCATCATCGATGAAAATCTTAATTAATTCAGACAACGCTGCTTCAAGTGGGGGTGGGCAAGAAGGCCTTTGCGAGTAAATGTAAGTAATGGCAAGCACAGTAGTCGTCATCATTATCAGCGTCATCATCGTCATCGTCATCGTCATCGTCATCATCATCATCATCATCACTGTCATCAACAATAACAACAACATGACAGCAATGATTATGAAGAGAGCAATGGCAAAGTTTGAAATAAAAAGTTATCTTAGATTTTAAAATAACGAGGGGGAAAAAAAATTAGAAAAGTATTTCAAATTAATTCAGTCGTCAAATGGATCAACAATAATGGCTGTGTTTAGACAGGAGTTCATAATGTAGTTTTGTTTGAAAGATTTTATTATTATTATTATTATTATTATTATTATTATTATTATCATTATTATTATTATTATTACTTTGTTGTTTTTGCAACGTGGTGTCTGAGAATGTGTTTCTGAGTACCAGAGTACGTGTTGCAATGATGCTGTTTGTATGTGTATTTCTGTGTATGTATCAAGTATTATGTGATTACAAAATCAATGAGTATGTGCACATACACCCATGCATGTGCACTTCCAAATGTGCACACATACGCATACACACGCACATGGATATATTATCTGAACCCCATGCTATCATGAAAAACTAGAAGTTAAAATGGTGGTGGTGATGGCGACAGTAGCAGTAGTGGTCATATGTGTGTGTGTGTGTGTGTATATATATATATAACACATATATGTATGTATGTATATACACACATACGTGTGTGTGTATGTATGTGCACGTGTATGTATGTGAATGTGTATGTTTTAAGATGTATCCATGTTAAATGTTCCTATATTAATCTTGGAGCAAAGAAGTCAATGATTCTCAGACAAACTAATAGATTAAATTAATCAGTGTAATTAACAATCAATTTGTAATGAAAGTTTTGGAAATCTGAATGACAAGGGACAGAAAAGAAAAATATCATTTCACAGAATTTGCCCAGTAGATATTTTCTTTGTGTTGTATGTTTTGACTGAGTGTAAAAATTTTTCTTCTAAATATTTCCTCATTTACCGTTTTATTGACAAACTCCAAGGTAGAATTAATCAGTCATGTAATAGGTATACCAAATTCTTACATAAATTGTAGGCGCAGGAGTGGCTGTGTGGTAAGTAGCTTGCTTACCAACCACATGGTTCTGGGTTCATTCCTACTACGTGGCACCTTGGGCAAATGTCTTCTTACTATAGTCTCGGGCCGACCAAATCCTTGTGAGTGGATTTGGTAGATGGAAAACTGAAAGAAGCCTGTCATATATATGTATATATATATATATGTGTGTGTGTGTGTGTATATGTTTGTGTGTCTGTGTTTGTCCCCCCAACATTGCTTGACAACCGATGCTTGTGTGTTTACGTCCCCGTAACTTAGCAGTTCAGCAAAAGAGACCGATAGAATAAGTACTAGGCTTCCAAAGTATAAGTCCTGGGGTCGATTTGCTCGACTAAAGGTGGTGCTCCAGCATGGCCACAGTCAAATGACTGAAACAAGTTAAAGAGTAAAAGAGAGTAAAGAGTAAATCCTGCAAGTCTTCTTCTAAAACATCCATTACATCGAATTTATAACTCTTTAGTCAATAGAAATATATGTAGCTCTACATCTAAATTAGAAATAATTGATTCTATAATGCTATAAGAAACTAATTATTGGACTATCTGTGTTGGAACATTTAGTTTTATTTACTCTAAGTTCCAAAACCTAATCTAGTGGGGCTTGCTTTGCTCTTGACACTGCATAGATAGATAAATAAACTCTTGCTGATTCAGTTGATTATATCTCACATCATTTCATATCAGATCATTGTTAATAAGGTGGTTAGTTGGCAGAATCATTAGCAAGCCAGGCAAAATGCTTAGTAGCATTTCAACTGTCTTTATGTTCTGTGTTCAAATTCCGCCAAGGTCGACTTTACCTTTCATCCTTTTGGGGGTCGATAAAATAAGTACCAGTTGAACACTGGGGTCAATGTAATAGACTTACTCGTTTATCCTGAATATTACTGGCCATGTGCCAAATTTTGAAACCATTATTAATATGGCTGTGGCTTATTGTAGAAAAGCATAATTTATTAAGATAAAATTTTGGATTAAATCAAAAGTATGTGTATGATTGTGTATTGAAAGAAAAGTGTGCAGTTAATAAGTTTTTCAAAATGGGTTATATAACAATGGAACAACAGAGAAAGGCGGTGAATGAAAATACCTCAGTGGCACCATACTTACGGTATTTTATCACTGGCTTAGCCCCTTTTCTCAATTTCACATCTGATTTGTTTCCTTGAAAATTCAGGGATACAAATTAGATGAAATCCTAATTATTTTTTTTTTGTTTGTTCTTTATATAAATATTGAATGGTATTGATTTTTGTGGATTTCATTTTTCGATTTATTTCTCCATTTGTTAGATTTATCGAAAAATTAACTATTTCCAAGGATCATCATTCAATATATATATCAATACATGAACATGGGCATACTTTCTGCTGCTAGTTTGTAAGATTGTTCTCCGGTTCCAATCAACCTTACAAACGTGTTAAGCAGTATATGCAAGGACCCCATCCAGTATGATAGTTATGATAGAAAGAAACTTCTGGAAGATTTCAAAATTAGAAGAAAAAAGGTGGAGGAAGAGTGAGAGGGAGAAAAAGAGAGGTGCATACTATCAGATATCAGTGATGACAGAATGAGTGTGAGTTCAAATTCTTCAAAGTCATATATTAGACAGCTTGGAAAACATTTTTTGACAAAATTATAGAAAATTACAATTGGTATAGTGAATTCTTTAAAGTGTTTCATTTGGTTGGTGCCTCACAGATTTTGGTCCAAAACCTACTGATATAAAGTTGGTCATTCATTCTGCTGATATAATTTTATATTCAAGTATTAAATTTAAAAACTAGTAATTTAATGAGAGCTAAGTGGCTTCATGGTTAGGTGCATTGAGTTAATGATCATGAGGTTGTGTGTTTTATTCTTTGAGCAAGGCACCTCGTTTCACATTGCTCCAGTCTGTTCAACTGAAAAATGAGTACAGGCTGAATGTGAGTGCAGCCTTCTCTCCTTGCGGTAGTCACATCCTTGATGTTCTGCTGAGTCACGGGAGGGAGAGATGAGGGTGTGTCTATGTCTGCTCATGACTCCATAGGCATCTAAAACAATTAGTGAAAGCATGCTACATGCTACCAAGTCATACTTGCTGATGCATAACAACTATAGTTTTAGTAATCTACTTCAGTGTTGAGATGACACGATAAATTTGAGCCAGTTCTTAAAAAGGTAGACAGACAGACAGATAGATAAACCGATACATAGGCAGATAGATAGATAGATTTAAGTTACTGACTAGCTATGCATTTTTTTTTTTTTTTTGTTATCTGGTTAAAATTTGATTATTCTTCAGTTATTCAAATACTAACAAAATATTACAGTAAAATAAATAAATATCAGTATAAATATCTCAATTTTTTTTTTTTTAATTAAATTAATTTGTTTCTGATTGTACAGAACTGTTTCAATTTTACTTGTAATGTAACTTCCTGCAGTTTGTTTGAGTGTTGGAAGAAATAAAAATCTCGTTAACTTTTTTCTTTCTACATTATGATACGAATGTTGAAATCTGGCAAAGATATATAACTTACCTACATTTTTTTCCATAAAAACTTTTTTTTTTTCACCAGATGTTAGCTTTTCTGGTATCTGCAATCATCTCAACCATTAATTCTGTTTCGAAGTTATTCTCTTTGTTTTGGGTGGGGCTTAGATTATGCTAGAAAACGTCATAGGCTAACATATATATAATAGAATACATTTCTAAGAAGATACCTAGGTATTTCTTTACCTATGCAAAACTTTTTCGGGCCAAAGTGTTTTTTGGAAAATTTTTGGTATTTGACGTTTTCTAAAAATAAAAATAAAAACACAAAATTCTTTGGAAAATGTAACAAAAGTTCCAAACAAATTTCGTTATTTTCAAATATTTTCTTTTATTTAGTTTTACATTAAAGAGGAATTGCGGGATACTAAAAATTTAGAGTGATTGCAAACATATAATTTGAATACAATATGTAGGTTGTGTCTGCATTATAGGAAGTAAGTAGTGGTAGTAGTAGTAGCAGCAGATATATTCCACAAGATTTAAGTTTCAAAGAAACTAAGCTTTGTTTTGGATTGATTCAATAACATAGTTTTTAATCTAAAGAACTATATATAATTCTTTTTTAATGCACTGTAGAATACATTGAAACAAATACATGTGTATTAAATATATTTTCGGTAAACATACTGAAATTAACTCTTTTTCAACGACTTTTCTCTTCCTTTAGATTTATCTATCTATCTACCTGTACATATAT
>NC_068988.1:18646844-18647456 GCF_001194135.2 Octopus bimaculoides | reverse complement strand
ATATATATATATATATATATATATTGTGTGTGTGTGTGTGTGTGTGTGTGTGTGTTAGCTTTCAGATGTGGATAAGATATACAAGTATGTATAACTAATATATGGAGGAGCAATTAGTTAAAACTTACTCACAAAAGAAATTAAATGCAGTTTTTAGCATCAATCCAGGTAGACAATATTCATAAAAGATTGAATGATCTTATGACTGACCATCTATTGTAAATAACCTTTAACTGAACTACAATGATAGCATCTTAAGAAGTGGGTCTCAGACTGACAAATTCCAGCCTTTCCAAATGAAATAGATAAATAAAAGATTTAACAAAATAGATTGAACAAAATAGATAAATAAAAGATGTAATTCCTCTTTCAGGTTACAACGCTGAACAAATTTAAAACGTTAAAAATTTTAATTTTATTAAACAGCTTGGGTATATGGCCACCTCTTTTTCAGTCCTCTCAGCGCCCTACTTCTATGAGAAACACTGATCCCAGACAGAAGTTACAGAGAACTCTTCAAATGTAAATTTGTATCTTCCTAAAATCAACTCATTTTTTTATATTGCTCTAGCAGTGACCGATTTAGTCTTTGCTGATATATATATATGTATA
>NC_068988.1:18644325-18645521 GCF_001194135.2 Octopus bimaculoides | reverse complement strand
GATGATAAATAGAAAACATTCAGGGTGTAGGGTTAAGATGATTTATAGACTTTTTCTCGATTTTTTTTTTTTTTTTGTTGCTACAACAGATTTTCATCGGCATCTTAATGGTTTATTTATTTCAAATATGCTAATTTTCTATGTCTACCTCTTACAGTGTTGTACATCTACTTAGTCAGCCTCTCATTGCTATGGCGACAAGTAAGGTGAAGTTTAATCTTGTTCCATTGATGAGGTCTAATAAGGCCGACTTGCCGAAAATTATTAGAATATTAGTGATTAAGATACAGTGGGTTTTTCTTTTCCTCATTGCATAAGTATTTCTAATTAGATTGTAATGCTCATTGATTTAATTATGCTGACATAAACTTAACCATCTAATGTACAGTCCACCCTTCACCTAGCTGTTCTCATACATATTGACAAAACAAAACATCAGTTACACAGTGGCTCCAGTTCTAATAGTGACTTGTATTTACCATCATAATGGTGCTTATAAAGCTAAAAGTAGATTGAACCAGTTGAGAATTATGTGTCTTGGTAGTTTATGAGAGTACAAGGTTACCAACAGGAAAGCAATCAGTGGGATTACTACATCGTCAGGTTGAATAACACATAAACTCAGCCAACCAGCTACTGTTCTCACTATTATAGAAACTATAACATGCAAAGAGATGATATGGGATTTCAAGATTAAAAGTGTTAGTGCAGTAACACACCCATAAATATACACACTTATGCACATACACATGGATAAGAGGTGGACTACTATTATGAAGAGTCAATGCAAAAGGTGAACGAGTAGAGAAAGAGAGAGAGAGAAAGAGAAGTTAGGGAAAAAAATAAAAATTTATAGTACTTAGATTCAATCACACACACTTACATACACAAATACATACATACACGCACACATGCATGTGGGTGTTGATGTACATATATTTATACAGCCATAAATATTAATATATTCATATGTACCTAAGCACACATGCATAGGTATAGACCGTATTATTTCATATTAGTTTACATATTATGTTATACACTGTTTAATGCATTGCTGATATGTATACAAATACATGTATTTATATATAACTACTTGCATACATACTTGAAGACATGTAGGAAAACATATATATATATAAGTATACTGGATCATAAAAACAGACATGTGAGAACACACACACACACACATATATATA